>NC_036842.1:90391723-90404606 GCF_002910315.2 Salvelinus sp. IW2-2015
AAGGTCCGGCAAGAACCACGCAGACATGGCTGTCCAGTATCCAACGAGGTGTATTACCTCTTTGCCGTCACCACCCACACACACACACCACACACACACACACACACACACAACCACACACACACACACACACACACACACACACACACACACACACACACACACACACATCATAGAAGTAAAACACACTGATAACTTGGTCGCAAGCCAAACTTGCTTCTTCATCTGTCAACAACTATAACCACTCTAACCTGGAGTGGGAGGGGCCATAGTCAAAATGTCCATTTAAACCTGATGATTGGCTGAAAGGAAGGGACTGTTTTTTTTACATGCTCTAGTCTAACCCACTGAACAATGGGAAACAAAGTCATAGTGCATGGATGGATAAATGGGTTGTTTTACCCTGATGCCTGTGTTGGTAGCGTCTCTCACAGCCTCCAGTAATCTGTCGTACTTTGGGTTAAAGGTCACGGTAAAGGCACAGTCAATGATTCGACCTGAAACACAGACAAACATGAATATCAGCCAAGTACAACGTACAAGTTTCATCTCACCTTCCTGTTTCAGGTGGTATTTACAAAAGTATGGGTAAGAAGTGTGATTACAATGTACCAGATCATTACAGCTCTATTTTAATATGTAATATCTAAATAAAGTCTCACAAGATAAAGGAAGACTTTTAAATTGTGATCCTTGTAGAACTGCACCACTGCCAGGGTTTTGTCCCAGTTCAGCAGTTAAACACCTGATTCAGCTCATCAAGGGGTTAAAGGTCAGTTAATTAGTTGAGTCAGGTGTAATAGCATTAAAATGCTGGATCAAAAACCTTCAGTATTGCGGATTGACTATTACTGCTGTAAAATGCAAGTGCCATCAGATACAGACATTAGCCCGGGTAACTGTAAAGCACTTTGTGACAACCCTGCTGAATATATTTGATTGATTGACAGAACTCAGTGCCAGTGTTGACCATTGATGTGCCTGCCAGTCTATTTATAGAAATACATGTGATTTGATTGATTGATTGATTGATTGAACACAAAACAAAACTACAGACTGAACTGAAACTCAGTGTGTGCTCACTGACCGTTGATGTGCGTGCCGAAGTCTATCTTGCAGACGTCGTTGTACTGCAGGACTGTGGGGTCACCAGCATTAGGGGTGTAGTGGGCAGCAACATGGTTGATAGAGCAGCCAGTGGGGAATGCCAGGCCAGCCTTCAGACCATTCTCTTTGATCAGCCTCCTACTGCAGTCCTCCAGTCGTTCACTGACAGACAGCGACAGACCAGGCAGACAGGTACAGGGACAGGGACAGGTGTCACATTCAGGACATGACCACTTCAGCAACACAGGATAACCATGTAGGTTAATGCAGACTCACTCGATGATCCTCGATACTGAGGAGTACCCTGTACCCTCCTCCTACTGAGGAGGGTACAGCACCAGCTCATCAGTGAAACACCTGATTCAGCTAATGAAGGAGTAGATCAGTTGATGAACCGAATCAGGTGTTTTACTGCTGAGCTGGAACAAAAACCTGCAGTACTGCTACTCTACAAGAGCAGAATTGAGAATCGCTCAAATTGCTCAACTACAACAATACACAATTTTTGACTAAAGTGAACATCAACACAGTACACTACTGTCAGGCCAGTTCGTACCAAGGGGCCTGTATGATATAGTAAACCAAATGACCCTCACCAGATGTTGATCATGGTCATCCCAGGTTTGATCCAGGTGTTGATGTAGTTTCGGACCTGTCTGTGGGCCTCGGCAGCCTGACGGAAGTCACTCCACATCTCCTCGTTGGCCTTGTCAAGGACCCTCTTCTCCTCATGGGTGGTCCGCCACGCTGCACTGCGCCTGGGACACACACATATACACACGCACACGCACAGACATACGCACAGGCGCACACACACACACACACACGCACACACGCGCACACACACGCACATGCAGGCACACATGCAGACACACACACCCAGGCATGTACATACAAATATGCACGCACACAACACATACAGGCAAGCAAGCATGCACACACACACACCACACACACACACATACCACACCACACACACACATCCACACCACAGACAGCACATTCTTTATCTTCTAATGGGATTGGGATGTCAAACAACACCTTCAGGAAAGGATGCAGCAAACACTGCAGTTTATAATGCAGGTATAGATTAACATTGTGTGTGTGTGTGTGTGTGTGTGTGTGTGTGTGTGTGTGTGTGTGTGTGTGTGTGTGTGTGTGTGTGTGTGTGTGTGTGTGTGTGTGTGTAGTGTGTGTGTGTGTGTGTGTGTGTGTGTGTGTGTGTGTGTGTGTAAATGTGTATATGTGTGTGTGTGTGTGTTGTATAAGTGTATAAGTGTATATGTGCGTGCGTGCGTTGCGTGCGTGCGTGTGTGTGTGTGTGTGTGTGTGTGTGTGTGTGTGTGTGTGTGTGTGTGTGTGTGTGTGTGTGTGTGTGTAAATTGTGTGGTGTATGTATAAGTGTATATGTGTGCGTATGTGTGCCTATGTGTGTGTGTGTGTGCGTACGTGTGCGCGTGTGTAAATGTGTGTGTGTGTATGTATGTGTTGTGTGTGTGTGTGTGTTGTGTGTGTGTTGTGTGTGTGTGTGTGTGTGTGTGTTGTGTGTGTGTGTGTGTGTGTGTGTGTGAATGTGTGCGTGTGTGTATGTATGTGTATGTGTTATGTGTGTGTACATGTGTGTACATGTGTGTGTATGTGTGTGTGTGTGGTGTGTGTCTTATTGTAAATCTTTTCATTTAACCTTGATTTAACCTGGTGTCATTGCGATTAAATCTCTTTGGCAAGAGAGACCTGGTATTGTGAACAAGAAGGAGCCTTGTTGTGAATAACATGTTATTGTGTTATCTTGGGTGACTGAGGCACATACAATATTTGTATTATGTTTTAGAGTATGAAGTATGATGAACTGTAAACCACAGTGACGTGACCCAATAAGATCTATGGCCCACACTGCATTAGATCTATGGCCACACACTGACATTAGATCTATGGACACGACACTGCAATTAGATCTATGGACACCACACTGCATTAGATCTATGGACACACACTGCATTAGATCTATGGACACACACACTGCATTAAGATCTATGGCCACCACACTGCATTAGATCTATGGACACCACACTGCATTAGATATATGGCCCCCACACTGCATTAGATCTATGGACACACACTGCATTAGATCTATGGACACCACACTGCATTAGATCTATGGACACCACACTGCATTAGATCTATGGACACCACACTGCAATTAGATCTATGGCCACCACACTGCATTAGATCTATGGCCACCACACTGCATTAGATATATGGCCACCACACTGCATTAGATCTATGGCCCCACACTGCATTAGATCTATGGACACACCAACACTGCATTAGATCTATGGACACCACACTGCATTAGATATATGGCCACCACACTGCATTAGATCTATGGCCACCACACTGCATTAGATATATATGGCCACCACACTGCATTAGATCTATGGCCACCACACTGCATTAGATCTATGGACACCACACTGCATTAGATCTATGGCCCCCACACTGCCATTAGATCTAAGGACACCCACTGCATTAGATCTATGGACACCACACTGCATTAGATATACTGGCCACCACACTGCATTAAGATCTATGGACACCACACTGCATTAGATCTATGGCCAACACATGCATTAGCATCTATGGACCCACACTGCATTAGATCTATGGACACCACACTGCATTAGATCTATGGCCACCACCTGCATTAGAATCTATGGCCACCACACTGCATTAGATCTATGGACACCACACTTGCATAAAAATGTATGGCCACCACACTGCATTAGATCTATGGCCAACCACACTGCATTAGATCTATGGCCACCACACTGCATAGGATCTATGGCCACCACACTGCATTAGATCTATGGCCACCAACACTGCATAAGGATCTATGGCCACACACTGCATAGATCTATGGCCACCAACTGCATTAGATCTATGCCACCACACTGCATAAAAGGATCTATGGCCACCACACTGCATTAGATCTATGGCCACCACACTGCATTAGATCTATGGCCCCCACACTGCATTAGATCTATGGCCACCACACTGCATTAGAAATCTATGGCCACCACACCTGCATTAGATCTATGGCCACCAACTGCATAGGATCTATGGACACCAACCTACATAAGATATATGGACACCACATAACAGAATTATATGGCCACCACACTGTACAAGATCTATGGCCACCAACACTAACATAAAGATCTATGGCCATCACACCTACATATAGATCTATGGCCACCACACTACATAAGATCTATGGCCACCACACTGCATAAGATCTATGGCCACCAACCTACATAAGATATATGGACACCACACTACATAAGATCTATGGCCCATCACACTGCATAAGATCTATGGCCACCACACTACATAAGATCTATGGCCACCCCACTACATAAGATCTATGGCCACACACTACATAAGATCTATGGCCACCACACTACATAAGATCTATGGCCACCACACTAAATAAGATCTATGGCCTCCACACTACATAAGATCTATGGCCATCACACTACATAAGATCTATATCATCACACTACATAAGATTTATGGCCCCACACTACATAAGATCTATATCCATCACACTACATAAATCTATATCCATCCACTACATAAGATCTATGGCTCCCACACTACATAAGATCTATATCCATCAACTACTAAGATCTATATCCATCACACTACATAAGGCCAATGGACTTGGTAGAGGTGACATACCCGTCTTTAGATGGAGGATATTCACATTCCTCTCCCTTTGGGTAGACAGCACTGGGATACAGCTCACAAATGGGACAGTGGGAGGGTCGTCTGTCCCTTCACTGTTCCCCAATAGAGAAGGTGAGGAGGAGAGGAGAAAGGGGAGGATGAAGAGAGAGGAGCAAGGGGATAAGGCAAGGGGGTAGATAGAGAGGGAGATGGAGGAGGGGAGAGAGGGAGATAGAAACAAGAGTAGGGAGGCAAAGAGGGTCCAGATAGAGAGAGGGGGGGAGAGAGGGGGAGGAGAGAAAGAGGTGAGGGGGAAGAGGGAGAATCGAGGGTCGATAGAAGAGAGGAGGGAGAGAGAAGGGGGAAGGAGAGAAGGAGAGGAGGACAAGGGGAAGAGGGCAAAGAGGGGTCAGATAGAGAGAGGAGATGGAGGGAGGGAGAGAGAGAGAGGGGAGGATGAGAAGACAGGAGGACACAGGGGAAGAGGGCAAAAGAGGGGTCAAGATAGAAGAGAGGGAGATGGAGGGAGAGAGAGAGAGAGGGGAGGATGGAAGAGAGGAGGACAAGGGGAAGAGGGCAAAGAGGGGTCAGATAGGGAGAGAGAGGGGAGGATGAGAAGAGAGGAGGACAAGGGGAAGAGGGCAAAGAGGGGTCAGATAGAGAGAGGGAGAGAGAGAGAGGGGAGGATGAGAAGAGAGGAGGACAAGGGGAGAGGGCAAAGAGGGTCAGATAGAGAGAGGGAGAGAGAGAGAGGGAGGATGAGAAGAGAGGAGGACAGGGGAAGAGGGCAAAGAGGGGTCAGATAGAGAGAGGGAGAGAGAGAGAGGGGAGGATGAGAAGAGAGGAGACAAGGGGAAGAGGGCAAAGAGGGGTCAGATAGAGAGAGAGGGAGGAGAGAGAGGGGAGGATGAGAAGAGAGGAGGACAAGGGGAAGAGGGCAAAGAGGGGTCAGATAGAGAGAGGGAGAGAGAGAGAGAGGGGAGGATGAGAAGAGAGGAGGACAAGGGGAAGAGGGCAAAGAGGGGTCAGATAGAGGAGAGGGAGGAGAGGGGAGGATGAGAAGAGAGGAGGACAAGGGAAGAGGGCAAGAGGGGTCAAGAGAGAGAGGGAGGGAGAGAGAGAGAGGGGAGGATGAGAAGAGAGGAGGCAGGGGAAGAGGGCAAAGAGGGGTCAGAATAGAGAGAGAGGGAGGGAGAGAGAGGGGAGGATGAGAAGAGAGAGAGGACAAGGGGAAGAGGGCAAAGAGGGGTCAGATAGAGAGAGGGAGGGAGAGAGAGGGGGAGATGAGAAGAGAGGAGGAGACAGGAGGGAAGAGGGCAAAGAGGGGTCAGATGAGAGAGGAGGGAGAGGAGAGAGGGAGGAGAGAGAGAGAGGAAGAGAGGGAGAAGGGAGAGGGAAGGGTAGGCAAGGGAGAGTGAGGATGAGAGAGAGGAAGAGAGAGGTTAGCGTCTGAGATGTGCAACACATTGTTGCTATTAGCAACACATGGTCCCATATGGTCGCAACACATGGTACAGGGTGTATGGGAGAGAGTTAGCGTCTGCAGATGTGCAACACATTGTTGCTATTAGCAAACATGGTACATGGTGTATGGGAGAGAGGTTAGCGTCTGCAGATGTGCAACACATTGTTGCTATTAGCAACACATGGTACATGGTGTATGGCAATAAAAGCTTAGACACCTGCTACACCTGCATAACACCATGTATATAACTATCCCTAACCCTGATATTTAACACGGGTCTAAATACTTACGTAAATGTGATATTTCAGTTTTATATTTTGAATACATTTGCTACATTTTATAAAACCCTGTTTTTGCTTTGTCATTATGGGGTATTGTGTGCAGATTGATGAGAGGGGTTTAAAAAATCTATTTCATCCATTTCAGAATAAGGCTGTAACGTAACAAAATGTGGAAAAAGTTCACAGGTCTGAATACTTCCCGAATGCACTCTTATCACTAATACAGGTGCAGTGACAGTCTAGTAGGGGAAACCTCTTCTCAAGCAAAATAACTAATCAAGTCGAGACATATAAACACGGCTTCATCTGTAAAACCACTGAAGGTTCTGAAGCGGAAGGAAGTCAAACCATGCAGAGGGAGAAACCATCCAAGTACGACAACGACAACAAACTCACCTCCCTTCTTCTTCTTCCTCTTCTTCTTCTTCTTCCCTGCTGAGTTTTCACCCTCTTCTCCATCTGTCAAAACATACACTTTTTAGATTCTCTTAACCGAACGCGACATAACTCGTGGTCAGTCCAAATTACGTACGCTTGTAATTAACTGTTCGCACTTAAGAAGTTACTGTAATGGGCAGCAGCAGCAGACGCCAACTCACGTCACAGGTCAAATTATACATTTGTTTAGGTTTATTAAGGGCCAAATCGGGACTTCAAGATCTGTACGAGAACGATAAGGATGATAAAGTGAAAGAGGAACTGAGAAGTGGTTCAGTCAGTCACGTTGGCCACTAGAATGCTAGCAGGTGATGTAGCTAGTTGGTGAACGCACAACACTAAATGACACCAACTCATGTCGCAGGTCACATGTTGAGTTTGAGTATGAGAAGGACAATGGTGAATGAGGATGATAATGATGAAGTCATAGACTCATACCCTCCTCTCCATCATCCTCCTTATCTATGTCCTCGGGCAGGGCTTGCTGCTCCAACTGTTCCGTCACATCACCACACCTCCTCCCGTATCTCCATCCCCCTCAGACTCATTTGTCCCTGCTGCAAAGTCATACACGCACACAATCAAACCACACACACACACACACACACAACCCACACACCACACACGTGCAACACACACAACACGTGCAACACACAACACACACATGCAACACACACACACACACACCAACACACACACACAACACACACACACACACATGCAACAACACACACATACCCAAATGCACGTGTGTGCGCAACACACACACACACACACTTAAAGTGGGTAAATTGATACATTTTGAGAAAGTGGCATCTACTGTGAACAGAACTTGGCAGGAGCAATGCATAATTTGTATCATACCTGGAATCAATATCCCAAGGGCATATGTAGGTACGGCTCTGCAGCATTATGCCATGCCATCTATAGCCCTTCAGAAACAGGACTATATAGATACATAGTTTAACACACACCAGAAAATAATACCATGCCCACATGTGTTTTTACAAGATAATGTATAGCCTATGCTTGTCACATAGTTTTGTCAGCAAATTCATTTAGTGCTAAACGCATGTTTTTTTCTTCTCCCTAGTGGAGACTCTTTTAACAGGCACGAAGACAAGTGCTGAAAAGTCCTTTAATATGACTGGTCATGTCATCGCTGCAACATTCTTCAATTTTCGAATTTGACAGCATTCCATTAAACCAATAGAAGAAGCGATTTCACAGCCTCGAGAGAGGCATTGTCCCGTTTCCTCCAGATGTGCATCTCCCTTTTAGCCCTCATAACGGCACCGGTACCGTTCACTTCCAGGTGCGGGGACAGCCGTGACAGCTGGCGGCAGAACATTAGCACTTTCTGACAGGTAGTAGAGTCCCATGTTTCCATTTTTACTGGTCTTTTTACGTGTGGCACAACAGGGGACCCCTCAATAATGCGCTATGTCCAAAACGGGAATTTTATCCTCTACTATCATGCATTCTTTCTTACCTGGGACAGCGGTCTTATTCTTTTTCTTTTTTTTCTCTTTTCTTCCCTGTTTCCGAGGGCTCCGCGTCCTCTTTCGCTTGTTTTCCGTCGGCGTCCCCATTGAGAACTTCGGGCCTCCGGTTCAGGCTGCACTATCTCGAGCTCCGCCATCATCGGCGTTCGGAATGAAGTGAGCATAAACTGCTGGGAGCCTCCAGTGGCCACATTCTGAAAACTGTGCTCGAGGCAGACAGGCAGCTGAGCCAATAATGAGCTATTAGGCACTTTGTGCAGCTGCTTGACCTCAATAGAGAAAACTAAGCCCGTCCTATCTTCATTTCTCAAGTGACAAGATAGGAGTGTAGTGCTTAAACTCTGGAGAGTATATGCTACTAACTTTTATTGAGGCTGTTCGTCTTTCATCATATATAGGCTATTCAAGGTTATGTAGGAGAGGAACTATTATGTATAATCTAAGTCAAATAAGATGATCATGTTGTCATTTACAAATCGACACAAATCGACACAGTTACACTAGTTGCTCAATATAATATAATTAGCATGTATAAACAATAAGAAAGCAGCCATTTAAGAAGCTACATAAAATATATCATGAGCCAATAGCCTGGCATGGGGACACTACTGATCTCCTCACTCAGTGAATGGTCCATAACGGAAGCAGGCCAGAATCGAATAACCACTTTCTCTGTAAACAATCTCATCCAATTATGTCCCCAAGCCTTTCTCTCAAGTTACTGCGCTCGCTCTGCGCACTGGGTGACCGCGACCACCTTGTGCCGCATTACTCGTTTTGCAAAAATATCAAGCGATCAAGCCGCAATCTATTTTTAGAAAGCCGAACGAGCGGTGGTTTGTATTGTCGGTGTTATTTGCTTTCAGATTGTGCCATGAGTCGATCATTTATGGTGCGTAAACTCATTTGGAGACGGGCCGGGCGCAGTGTGTGTATCCAGCAACAACTTCAGCAAACTCAAAGGATAAAGGTTTACATTTACAGTAGATGAACGGGAGGTGGATTGTCGAACATTGATTCAGGCACCCAGTGCAAGCTTAGAGATTCTGCTGGGATTCATATTTTTGTCTTTAACACCAGATGTAGATCATGTGGGGAGTTAATCAACACTTTTATGGAATGTATAACTGAGTGGAATTATTTACAAATGATGATGACAGATTTTAGACCCGGACCTCTCTATTTCTTTTGATCAGGTAACCAATAAATATACTATTTATTATTAACTATAGTCATGCAACAGAGGAAACTGGGATAATGGATATAATTTTCACAACTTCTTTCAGCCAACAGGACGGGGACGTAAGAAGCGCCGCGAATGCCCTTGGAGCATTGCTTTGATCTAGCAATGGGGGCGTGCGCCTTGCAACAATCAGAAGGTAGGCCAAACTCATATAGACTTTATGACATGTTAGACCGTGCTGGACTGGCAATTCCAGTCACTCGGCGGCCCTTGATTGGTGTACCACCTTTCTTCTCCTATCCCTAGCAAACACAGCTGATTTAACTACTTGCATTTTTAACCCGAATATCATGATTGTTGATTATTAAATTCTGGTGTGGGGCTGGGACAAAACTGTGACATCAAATCAGGCCCCGGAGGACTGGAGTTTGCCGCGGCCAGAATTATATGTCTGTTTTGTGTGTGCTTGACTTATGATTTATAAGTTAACAAACCTTAATTTCAATATTTTCTATTCTATTTATACTCTATGCGCTCACAGTGAGTGTGTTAACGATGACAAATATGAAGCAAAGAATGAAGACAATGCACACAAAGTGCAAAATAATCCCTCTACCACCTGGTAAACAGATTACCTGGCCCTCATATCGCAACGAGCGTTGGCGACATGGTGGTGATGAGAGGAATCCAGAGGCCGGCGGCGGTGCCAGCAGACTGGTTGGATGACATGGACCGCATGGATGCATACAGCATATGGCCCTCAGTTGTTGAGCGAGTTGGGGAGTGTCTTTTGCAGTATGAAGGGAGTGAGGAGGATTATTCCACACGGCTCGTGAACGTTCTTGATTACTCATGGAGGATTTGACCGCAGGGGCAGTTTATGTCAAACATCTTGGAGTTGGGTGTCGGCAGCGGAGTGGTGATGGCGGGAAACTCGCAAGTCGAAGGGCTCCATGAATTTCGATGAGACTCTTCGGCAGATGGGCGGGAAAGAGAAGGACAAAACAGAAACAGTCCAAGATGGAAAATGGGTCTGAGAGACAGCCTCAAGACTCCAATTTGCGCAAAAGATCCTCAGTTTCCCATGCACAAAAAGGTGAACCCTCAACATGAACTCGTCATCACTCACCCACTGCATTAGTTGACATCTTTTTCTAATAGGAAGTCAAATTATGACTTTGAAAAAAGTCTCACATTTACACAGTACAATTCCACAGGCCATCTACTTTAATTAACCACACTCTCCCATGGCCACTTTAGACCTGGGATAGTAATGAAAATGGTCATAAAACATATAAACCAACTATATTAAGTCATTGCTGTCAAACTTTTAAGACATCCTGCTCGTGGGAGAGGCTATGGTGTGGTTCTACAGGAGAGATTGTTGGGTCTACAGGCCACAGGTGTTTATAAAAGGCCTTAGTCAGTTAATCAGTTAAAACCAGTTCCTGCTTTTGACTTTCCGTGCTTAATAATTCACTTCACACTCATCTGGGGTATTATGGGTGTTACTGAGACATGGGTGGATGATTCTCTTGATTGCCTCCTTAGTTCTATAAGTGATCCTCTAACCAATACACAAAGTCTATGTGTTCAGGAAATACATGTAGACTAGTGTCAGGAAGCTACATGAAGTCTAGTGTTCAGGAAATACATGAAGTTCTAGTGTTCAGGAAAATACATGTAGGCTAGTGTTCAAGGAAATACATGTAGGCTAGTGTTCAGGAAATACATGTAGCCTAGTGTTCAGGAAATACATGTAGGACTACAGTGTTCCAGGAACATACATGTAGGCTAGTGTTCAGGAATACATGTAGCCTGAGTGTTCAGGAAAAAATGAAGTCTAGTGTTCAGGAAATAATGTAGGCTAGTGTTCAGGAAATACATGTAGCCTAGTGTTCAGGAAATACATGAAGTCTAGTGTTCAGGAAATACATGTAGTCTAGTGTTCAGGAAATACATGGTAGTCTAGTGTTCAGGAAATACATGTAGCCTGGTGTTCAGGAAATACATGAAGTTCTAGTGTTCAGGAAATACAATGAAAGTCTAGTGTTTCAGGAATGACATGTAGGCTAGTGTTCGGAAATACATGTAGCCTATGTTCAGGAAATACATGTAGCTAGTTTCAGGAATACAGTTGCTAGTGTTCAGGAAATACATGTAAAGTAGTGTCTTTTGTACCAAGTTGACATACCCATCAAGCTGTTTTTTCAACAATTCCTTCAGCTCATGTGCCACAACTATAAGGTTTCTCATCTTTCAAAAACCTATGAAGAAAGGATTGGACATTACCACACCACACTATGGTTATTCAGACATTTCTATGCAGACACATATATCCTGATAGCTAGGGGCTCCCAAGTGACGAAGGGGAGTCTAGAGAGCTTCTGCATTCTCCAGTCGCTAGAGCATCAGCTACTCAGACACCCTGGCTTTGAATCTGGTATTGTGATTGGGTGTCCCATAGGGGCGGCTCCAAACACGATTGGCCAGCGTCGTCCAGGTTTGGCGGTGTAGACCGTCATTGTAAATAAGAATTATTGATCTTAAAACTGACTGCCCTAGTTTAAAAATAATTTAAATGTTAAAAAAGTCTGTACGGTACAGAGCAGTAGAGTGCTGCCATCAGCTTTATCAGCTCTAGCAACCTGAGCCACCAGCTGGAAACCCAAAGCCAATGGTGTGGGTTCAATTCCCGCGAGTGGAGAAACGAGCACACTCATCAAAAATAAGTGTACTGCGCTCGACTGTTACTGCAAGTAACTTTTGGATGAAAAGCAATTTGCTAGTGGCCACGTGTTAACTTATCATTTGACTTAGTGTGTGGTTAGATGGACATTTAGTGTACCCACGATTCGTGCCCCTTACCAATGCAACTTAACCTCACAAACATGCTCTCCATCTCGCGGGCCGCTGACTACACTACGCTTGACAGTGTTGCTTTATTTACTGTGTGTGTGTGTGATGTGCGCTATATCAGCAGAGGGGGGGGGGGGGTCTAAGCCAGTGGAGAGACAAATAATACCATTTATTCCGCTGTAGCCTATGACAATAAAGTTGATGTGGATGGTAACACTGCAGCGGTGGTGGATCGTCCAGCCTAAGGAGCCAATCCATGAGGAACCTCAGTGGATAGCCAGTGTGTCTTCGTTGGGTGGTAGATGAGGGTCGTCAC
>NC_036842.1:90404631-90417412 GCF_002910315.2 Salvelinus sp. IW2-2015
TCTATGGACACCAACCTACATAAGATATATGGACACCACATAACAGAATATATATGGCCACCACACTTGACAAGATCTATGGCCACCACCACTACATAGAGCTATGGCCATCACACTACATAAGATCATGGCCACCACACTACATAAGATCTATGGCCACCACACTGCATAAGATCTATGGCCACCAACCTACATAGATATATGGACACCACACTACATAAGATCTATGGCCTCACACTGCATAAGATCTATGGCCACCACACTACATAAGATCTATGGCCACCACACTACATAAGATCTATGGCCACCACACTACATAAGAACTATGGCCACCACACTACATAAGATCTATGGCCACCACACTACATAAGATCTATGGCCCCACACTACATAAGATCTATGGCCATCACACTACATAAGATCTATATCCATCACACTACATAAGATCTATGGCCTCCACACTACATAAGATCTATATCCATCACACTACATAAGATCTATATCCATCACACTACATAAGATCTATGGCCTCCACACTACATAAGATCTATATCCATCACACTACATAAGATCTATATCCATCACACTACATAAGGCCAATGGACTTGGTAGAGGTGACATACCCGTCTTTAGATGGAGGATATTCACATTCCTCTCCCTTGGGTAGACAGCACTGGGATACAGCTCACAAATAGGGACAGTGGGAGGGTCAGTCTGTCCCTTCACTGTTCCCCAAATAGAGAGAGGTAGATGGAGGGAGGGAGAGAGAGAAAGGGGAGGATGAGAAGGAGAGGAGGACAAGGGGAAGAGGGCAAAGAGGGGTCAGATAGAGAGAGGGAGATGGAGGGAGGGAGAGAGAGAGAGGGAGGATGAGAAGACAGGAGGACAAGGGGAAGAGGGCTAAGAAGGGTCAGATAGAGAGAGGGGGGGAGAGAGAGGGGAGGATGAGAAGAGAGTGAGGAACAAGGGAAGAGGGCAAAGAGGGGTCGGATAAGAGAGGGAGGAGAGAGAGGGGAGGAGGGAGAAGGAGAGGAGGACAAGGGGAAGAGGGCAAAGAGGGGTCAGATAGAGAGAAGGAGATGGAGGAGGGAGAGAGAGAGAGGGGAGGATGAGAAGACAGGAGGACAAGGGGAAGAGGGCAAAAGAGGGGTCAGATAGAGAGGGGAGATGGAGGGAGAGAGAGAGAGAGGGAGGATGAGAGAGAGGAGGACAAGGGGAAGAGGGCAAAGAGGGGTCAGATAGGGAGAGAGAGAGGGAGGATGAGAAGAGAGGAGGACAAGGGGAAGAGGGCAAAGAGGGGTCAGATAGAGAGAGGGAGAGAGAGAGAGGGGAGGATGAGAAGAGAGGAGGACAAGGGAAGAGGGCAAAGAGGGGTCAGATAGAGGAGAGGAGAGAGGAGAGAGGGGAGGATGAGAAGAAGGGAGGACAAGGGGAAGAGGGCAAAGAGGGGTCAGATAGAGAGAGGGAGGAGAGAGAGGGGAGGATGAGAAGAGAGGAGGACAAGGGAAGAGGGCAAAGAGGGGTCAGATAGAGAGAGGGAGGGAGAGAGAGGGGAGGATGAGAAGAGAGGAGGACAAGGGGAAGAGGGCAAAGAGGGGTCAGATAGAGAGAGAGAGAGGAGAGAGAGAGAGGGGAGGATGAGAAGAAGAGAGGACAAGGGGAAGAGGGCAAAGAGGGTCAGATAGAGGAGGAGGGAGAGAGAGGGGAGGATGAGAGAGAGAGGGACAAGGGGAAGAGGGCAAAGAGGGGTCAGATAGAGAGAGGGAGGGAGAGAGAGGGGAGGATGAGAAGAGAGGAGGACAAGGGGAAGAGGGCAAAGAGGGGTCAGATAGAGAGAGGAGGGAGAGAGAGGGGAGATGAGAAGAGAGAGAGACAAGGGGAAGAGGGCAAAGAGGGGTCAGATAGAGAGAGGGAGGGAGAGAGAGGGGAGGATGAGAAGAGAGGAGGACAAGGGGAAGAGGGCAAAGAGGGGTCAGATAGAGAGAAGGAGGGAGATGAGGATGAGAAGAGAGAGGAAGAGAGAGGTTAGCGTCTGCAGATGTGCAACACATTGTTGCTATTAGCAACACATGGTCCCATATGGTCGCAACACATGGTACAGGGTGTATGGGAGAGAGGTTAGCGTCTGCAGATGTGCAACACATTGTTGCTATTAGCAACACATGGTACATGGTGTATGGGAGAGAGGTTAGCGTCTGCAGATGTGCAACACATTGTTGCTATTAGCAACACATGGTACATGGTGTATGGCAATAAAAGCTTAGACACCTGCTACACCTGCATAACACCATGTATATAACTATCCCTAACCCTGATATTTAACACGGGTCTAAATACTTACGTAAATGTGATATTTCAGTTTTATATTTTGAATACATTTGCTACATTTTATAAAACCCTGTTTTTGCTTTGTCATTATGGGGTATTGTGTGCAGATTGATGAGAGGGGTTTAAAAAATCTATTTCATCCATTTCAGAATAAGGCTGTAACGTAACAAAATGTGGAAAAAGTTCACAGGTCTGAATACTTCCCGAATGCACTCTTATCACTAATACAGGTGCAGTGACAGTCTAGTAGGGGAAACCTCTTCTCAAGCAAAATAACTAATCAAGTCGAGACATATAAACACGGRCTTCATCTGTAAAAGCCACTGAAGGTTCTGAAGCGGTAACAAAAGGAAGTCAAACAATGCAGAGGGAGAAACCATGCCAAGTACGACAACGACAACAAACTCACCTCCCTTCTTCTTCRTCRTCTTCTTCTTCTTCTTCCCTGCTGAGTTTTCACCCTCTTCTCCATCTGTCYAAAACATACACTTTTTAGATTCTCTTAACCGAACGTGACATAACGTGGTCAGTCACAATTCACGTACGCTTGTAATTAACTGTTCGCACTTAAGAAGTTACTGTAATGGGCAGCAGCAGCAGACGCCAACTCACGTCACAGGTCAAATTATAKATTTGTTTAGGTTTATTAAGGGCCAAATCGGGACTTCAAGATCTGTACGAGAACGATAAGGATGATAAAGTGAAAGAGGAACTGAGAAGTGGTTCAGTCAGTCACGTTGGCCACTAGAATGCTAGCAGGTGATGTAGCTAGTTGGTGAACGCACAACACTAAATGACACCAAACTCATGTCGCAGGTCACATGTTGAGTTTGAGTATGAGAAGGACAATGGTGAATGAGGATGATAATGATGAAGTCATAGACTCATACCCTCCTCTCCATCATCCTCCTTATCTATGTCCTCGGGCAGGGCTTGCTGCTCCAACTGTTCCGTCACATCACCAACACCTCCTCCCGTATCTCCATCCCCCTCAGGACTCATTTGTCCCTGCCTGCAAAGTCATACACGCACACAATCAAACACACACACACCACACACACAACACAACACACACACACAACACACACACACACATGCAACACACACACACATACCCAAATGCACGTGTGTGCGCAACACACACACACACACACTTAAAGTGGGTAAATTGATACATTTTGAGAAAGTGCATCTACTGTGAACAGAACTTGGCAGGAGCAATGCATAATTTGTATCTATACCTGGAATCAATATCCCAAGGGCATATGTAGGTACCCTGCAGCATTATGCCATGCCATCTATAGCCCTTCAGAAACAGGACTATATAGATACATAGTTTAACACACACCAGAAAATAATACCATGCCCACATGTGTTTTTACAAGATAATGTATAGCCTATGCTTGTCACATAGTTTTGTCAGCAATTCATTTAGTGCTAAACGCATGTTTTTTTCTTCTCCCTAGTGGAGCTCTTTTAACAGGCACGAAGACAAGTGCTGAAAAGTCCTTTAATATGACTGTCATGTCATCGCTGCAACATTCTTCAATTTTCGAATTTGACAGCATTCCATTAAACCAATAGAAGAAGCGATTTCAAGCCTCGAGAGAGGCATTGTCCCGTTTCCAGATGTGCATCTCCCCTTTAGCCCTCATAACGGCACCGGTACCCGTTCACTTCCAGGTGCGGGACAGCCGTGACAGCTGCGGCAGAACATTAGCACTTTCTGACAGGTAGTAGAGTCCCATGCTTCTCATTTTTACTGGTCTTTTTACGCTGTGGCACAACAGGGGACCCCTCAATAATGCGCTATGTCCAAAACGGGAATTTATCCTCACTATCATGCATTCTTTCTTACCTGGGACAGCGGTCTTATTCTTTTTCTTTTTTCTTCTCTTTTTCTTCCCTGTTTCCGAGGGCTCCGCGTCCTCTTTCGCTTCGTTTTCGTCGGCGTCCCCATTGAGAACTTCGGGCGCCTCCGGTTCAGGCTGCACTATCTCGAGCTCCGCCATCATCGGCGTTCGGAATGAAGTGACGCATAAACTGCTGGGAGCCTCCAGTGGCCACATTCTGAAACTGTGCTCGAGGCAGACAGGCAGCTGAGCCAATAATGAGCTATTAGGCACTTTGTGCAGCTGCTTGACCTCAATAGAGAAAACTAAGCCCGTCCTATCTTCATTTCTCAAGTGACAAGATAGGAGTGTAGTGCTTAAACTCTGGAGAGTATATGCTACTAACTTTTATTGAGGCTGTTCGTCTTTCATCATAATAGGCCTATTTCAAGGTTATAGTAGGAGAGGAACTATTATGTATAATCTAAGTCAAATAGATGATCATGTTGTCATTTACAAATCGACACAAATCGACACAGTGACACTAGTTGCTCAATATAATATAATTAGACATGTATAAACAATAAGAAAAGCAGCCATTTAAAAGGCTACATAAAATATAAATCATGAGCCAATAGCCTGGCATGGGGACACTACTGATCTCCTCACTCAGTGAATGGTCCATAACGGAAGCAGGCCAGAATCGAATAACCACTTTCTCTGTAAACAATTCTCATCCAATTATGTCCCCAAGCCTTTCATCTCAAGTTACTGCGCTCGCTCTGCGCACTGGGTGACCGCGACCACCTTGTGCCGCATTACTCGTTTTTGCAAAATATCAAGCGATCAAGCCGCAATCTATTTTTAGAAGCCGAACGAGGCGGTGGTTTGTATTGTCGGTGTTATGCTTTCAGATTGTTGCCATGAGTCGATCATTTATGGTGCGTAAACTCATTTGGAGACGGGCCGGGCGCAGTGTGTGTATCCAAGCAACAAGCTTCAGCAAACTCAAAGGGATAAAGGTTACATTTACAGTAGATGAACGGGGAGGTGGATTGTCGAACATTATTCAGGCACCCAGTGCAAGCTTAGAGATTCTGCTGGGATTCATATTTTTGTCTTTAACACCAGATGTAGATCATGTGGGGAGTTAATCAACACTTTTATGGAATGTATAACTGAGTGGAATTATTTACAAARGATGATGACAGATTTTAGACCCGGACCTCTCTATTTCTTTGATCAGGTAACCAATAAATATACTATTTATTATTAACTATATCATGCAACAGAGGAAACTGGGATAATGGATAATAATTTTCACAACTTCTTCAGCCAACAGGACGGGGACGTAAGAAGCGCCCCAGAATGCCCTTGGAGCATTGCTTTGATCTAGCAAATGGGGGCGTGCGCTTGGCAACAATCAGAAGGTAGGCTAAACTCATATAGACTTTATACATGTTAGACCGTGCTGGACTGGGCAATTCCAGTCATCGGCGGCCTGATTGGTGTACCACCTTTCTTCCTATCCCTAGCAAACACAGCTGATTTAACTACTTGCATTTTTAACCGAATATCATGATTAGTTGATTATTAAATTCTGGTGTGGGGCTGGGACAAAACTGTGACATCAATCAGGCCCCGAGGACTGGAGTTGCCCAGGCCAGAATTATATGTCTGTTTTGTGTGTGCTTGACTTATGATTTATAAGTTAACAAACCTTAATTTCAATATTTTCTATTCTAATTTATACTCTATGCGCTCACAGTGAGTGTGTTAACGATGACAAATATGAAGCAAAGAATGAAGACAATGCACACAAAGTGCAAWATAATCCCTCTACCACTGGTAAACCAGATACCTGGCCCTCTATCAACGGAGCGTTGGACATGGGTGGTGATGAGAGGAATCCAGAGGCCGCGGCGGTGCCAGCAGACTGGTTGGATGACATGGACCCGATGGATGCATACAAGCATATGGCCCCTCAGTTGTTGAGCGAGTTGGGGAGTGTGCTTTTGCAGTATGAAGGGAGTGAGGAGGGATGTATTCCACACGGCCTCGTGAACGTTCTGAATTACTCATGGAAGGATTTGACCGCAGGGGCAGTTTATGTCAAACCATCTTGGAAGTTGGGTGTCGGCAGCGGGAGTGGTGATGGCGGGAAACCTCGCAAGTCGAAGGGCTCCATGAATTTCGATGAGACTCTTCGGCAGATGGCGGGAAAGAGAAGGACAAAACAGAAACKGTCCAAGATGGAAAATGGGTCTGAGAGACAGCCTCAAGACTCCAATTTGCGCAAAAGATCCTCAGTTTCCCATGCACAAAAAGGTGAACCCTCAACATGAACTCGTCATCACTCACCCACTGCATTAGTTGACATCTTTTCRAATAGGAAGTCAAATTATGACTTTGAAAAAAGTCTCACATTTACACAGTACAATTCCACAGGCCATCTACTTTAATTAACCAAACTCACCATGGCCACTTTAGACCTGGGATAAGTAATGAAAATGGTCATAAACATTAAAACACCTATATTAAGTCATTGCTGTCAAACTTTTAAGACATTCCTGCTCGTGGGAGAGGCTAGGTTGGTTTACAGGAGAGATTGTTGGTCTACAGGCCACAGGTGTTTATAAAAGGCCTTAGTCAGTTAATCAGTTAAAACCAGTTCCTGCCTTTTGACTTTCCCTGCTTAATAATTCACTCACACTCATCTGGGGTATTATGGGTGTTACTGAGACAATGGGTGGATGATTCTCTTTGATTAGCTCTTCCTTAGTTCTATAAGTGATCCCTCTAACAATACACAAAGTCTATGTGTTCAGGAAAATACTTTAGACTAGGTTCAGGAAGTCTATGAAGTCTAGTGTTCAGGAAATACATGAAGTCTAGTGTTCAGGAAATACATGTAGTCTAGTGTTCAGGAAATACATGTTAGGCTAGTGTTCAGGAATACATGTAGCCTAGTGTTCAGGAAATACATGTAGGACTAGTGTTCAGGAATAACATGTAGGCTAGTGTTTCAGGAATAAACATGTAGGCTAGTGTTCAGGAAATACATTGAGTCTAGTGTTTCAGGAAATACATGTGTAAGCTGTGTTCAGGAAATACATGTAGCTAGTGTTCAGGAATAATGTAGTCTAGTGTTCAGGAAATACATGTAGGTCTAGTGTTCAGGAAATACATGGTAGTTAGTGTTCAGGAAATACATGTAGCCTAGTGTTCAGGAAATACATGAAGTCTAGTAGTTCTAGATGTGTTCAGGAATACATGTAGGCTAGTGTTCAGGAAATACATGTAGGCCTAGTGTTCAGGAAATACATGTAGCCTAGTGTATCAGGAATACATGTATGCTAGTGTTCAGGAAATACATGTAGAGCTAGTGTCTTTTGTACCAAGTTGACATTCCCATCAAGCTGTTTTTCAACAATTTCCTTCCAGCTCATGTGGCCACAACTATAAGTTTCTCCATCTCTTCAAAAACCTATGAAGAGCAAGGTAGGACATTACCACACACCTTATGTTACTCCTAGACATTTCTATGCAGACAATATACCTGATTAGGGGCTCCCAAGTGACGAAGGGGTCTAAGGCACTGCATCTCAGTGCTATAGGCATCACTACAGACACCCTGGTTCGAATCTGGTATTGTGATTGGGTGTCCCATAGGGGCGGCTCACGATTGGCCCAGCGTCGTCCAGGTTTGGCCGGTGTAGACCGTCATTGTAAATAAGAATTTGATCTTAAAACTGACTTGCCTAGTTTAAAAATAATTAAATGTTAAAAAATGTACGGTACAGAGCAGTAGTAGTGCTGCCTCAGCTTTATCAGCTCTAGCAACTGAGCCACAGCTGGAACCCAAAGCCAAGGTCGTGGGTTCAATTCCCGCAGGGAGAACACACACTCATAAAATAAATGTATGCGCTCACTGTACTGCAAGTAACTTTGGATGAAAAGCAATTTGCTAAGTGGCACGTGTTATCTTATCATTTGACTTAGTGTGTGGTAGATGGACATTTAGTGTACCCACATTGTGCCCTTGACCAATGCACTTAACCTCACAACATGCTCTCCATTCAGGGGCCGCTGACTACACTACGGCTTGACACTGTGCTTCTATTTACTGTGTGTGTGTGTGATGTGCGCTATCAGCGAGGGGGGGGGGGGGGMMRAGAACAAAAATACCCATTATACGCTGTAGCCTATGGACAATAAAGTTGTATTGTATGGTACATGCAGGTTGGATCGTCCAGCCTAAGGAGCCAATCCATGAGGAACCTCAGTGGACTAAGCTGTGTCGTTGGGTGGTAGAGAGGCTACAACTGGCTAAGATACCCATGTATGAACGTCTATTCTATTCTATTATGTTGTAGAGATCCTCACTATGTTATTAGCCATGTTACAATCCCCACCAAAACAGGTTCATCGCATTGGTACGATGCGTGTTTGACATTCATGCCAGCGACCTGGGTTCACTTCCCTGCTGTTGCCTCTACAATATTGTATTCTATTTCCACAGCTTTTCCTGCAACACAACATATCCCCATGTCACCCTAATGGCTCTTTTTCAATTCCTTTGTGTGTGCCAATTTGTCCATGTGTATGACTTCAGTATGATACAGTATGACTTCATTTAGAAAACAGACAACGGAGCAGGCAGAGAGTGGGCTGAACCAACCACCCATCCTCCGTCACTATGGGGATGCCAAGCCACACCTTAAACACCAGAAGAAGACAGGAGGAGGAAGCGGAGGAGGAGGCAAGACCTGGCCTTACCCTCAGATACCAGAGGTGAACCAGGAGGACCAGGATTCACCGCGGCAGAAACTACACTACAGGATCAATGATGGTTCCTCCTTCCTATAGTATCCTTTCTCACGTTTCCAACTAAAGCTGTTTCATTCCAGGATGTTACTTCGCTACTGACCTCATTCACTAATCTTCACAGATCTGACAGCACTAGGTATGGGAAAGCTATATGAGAGAAACTAGAAACCAGTTGTCTGAGATCTGTGAAGGCAAGGAATGAGGGCAGTGGGGAGAGGAACATCTTCCTAAAATTAAACTCAACACTGATGTTTAAATCTCTAATATCMAAATCTAAATGTGTTAATCTAGCCGTCACCTTGACCCTTCCCAGCTACCCGTCTGGTTTTGTAGCAGTGTGTCAGAGCCACTCTGGTCTGTCCTGTGGAGGGTTCTATACTAACGTGTTCAGTGACCAACTCAGCCCTGTTACACTGGCCAGCATCACCGCAGTAGGACAGGGCACCGTCACACACCCACTCAGGTAAACACATGGTAAATGGTTAAAGATTGAACAGAATTTTCAAACAATAAAGTTAACAGAAATAGGGGCACTAATAACAGTATGTACAGTATCTGACTCGAACGACCTATTTATTTGTACTAATGAATGAATTGAGCTGAGCTAGGTTCCTGGTTCAGCTAAGGCTGACGCATGCTTCCCAGTCGAAACAGTTCACTCATATATAATCATAACAGTTTGTGACGTTTTTGTTCATTTTGGTCTCCGGCTGCCCCCCCCCCCCCCCCCGGCTGTTCTTGCACACAACACTGTTTCTTGAGGCAAGTCGAAGTTCAGTAGCCGATGTCTACGATGATTGGTCAACAGTACTACTCCTAGTAGGAGTGGGAACATGAAGTGTTTCTTGTCATTCAACGAGAGACGATTAGTTGTAATGCTTTTTTTTTTTCACTTGAGAAATACTGCACCAAACATCTTAGCTAGATGTAAAATTGCTTGACTAAGACCTCTACAAAAAATGTCAAAATGAATGACAGATGTCTTGATTTATCTTAGATTATCTTGGACTATTTTGAGGAAGTGGTTTCTGGCTATGTTGTTGCTACGGTGGCTCAAGAGGGTCTAACAATAGTAATATTAATATTACTAGTAGTAATAGTAATGTATTTTCTTGTTTTTAAAGCGAAGATCTTTCGGGAGTATGCGAGCACAGACAGCCTAGCCAAGTTCTGCTAGAAGCAAACCAAACCTCTGTATGAGGAAGCCTTCAATTGGATCAGTGGATTACTACTGGTTAGTTCGAGGCGTAGATCACATGAAAGGATCTTTTAACACAGGAGGTTGGTGGAACCTTAATTGAGGAGGACGGGCTCGTGGTAATGGCTGGAACGGAATCGGTGGAATGGTATTAAATACATCAAACACGTGGTTTCCATGGTTTCCATTTGATGCCATTCCATTGGCTCCGTTCCAGACATTATTATGAGCCGTCCTCCTCTCAACAGCCTCCACTGGTCTTTAATCAATGGATCCCCAGGGATTATGTTAGCTGGCAGTAAACACTGTGTGCTGATTGTGAGTATGTCTGCTGTGAGTAAAGCAGACATAGATGGATCTAATTGTGACCTGTTGTGAACTGTTGTTGTCTGTAGTGGGACTGTTACTGCTGTGTGGGATCAGCGTGGTGGGATGACGTGTGACCCAGAAGGAGCTGTCACTAAGGAATGGATCTGGCAGACTGGGGTTAAGGAGAGGATAGTCATTCAGGTGAGGACCAGGGTTCCATGGGGTCAACTTAATTTCAGTTCAGTCAATACAGGATGTAGCTCAACGTGAATGAGCAAATTTCCGTTCATAGTTGTCTTTTTAATCTGACCTCACCTAATATAAGGTAAAGTAAAGAAACCAAGAGTAAGCTAATTAAGCAATAAGGCCCGAGGAGGTGTGGTGTACGGTCTGATATACCGCGGCTGTCAGCCAATCAGCATTCAGGGCTTGACCCACCCAGTTTATAATAGGCTATAGTCCAGTTTAGTCTACAACTACTGTTTGTAATCCCCATCTCTGTAAGGCCCTTCACTGACAAGCTCAGTCAAGAAGAAGAGGAAGTCCCAGTTGCTGGGCAACACCGTCATATGATAGCCTCTGGGACAGCGGTACGGGGGCTTGTAACAAAGCAGGGGATGTGGGGCATGACGATGTTACCCACTGATACTGTGATACTCCAACTACGTCATCATGGCTGATCGGTCCATTTCAGTTCTAAAGTGGGCTATTGCCTCTATTGTAATCATAACTTTGAATAGAGGAACAGCCATCCAGTACATTTATCATAAGAGGTGAGAATTTATTTATGCCAATTAGGAATAAACGGTAAAATGTACAAATTCGTTTCATATTTCTTTTTAATCTGACCTCACCTAATATAAGGTAAGTAAAGAAACCAAATAAGCTAAAAAATATAACACATAAGCCCAGGAGGTTTACGGTCTATATACCGTCGTCCAGCCATCACATTCAGGGCTTACCCACCAGTTTATAATAGGCTATCCAGTTTAGTCTACAACTACTGGTTTGTAATCCCAATCTCTGTAAGGCCCTTCACGTACAAGCCTCAGTCAAGAGAAGAGGAGAGTCCCAGTGCTGGCAACACCGTCATATGATAGGCCTCTCTGACAGCTACGGCTTGTAACAAAGCAGGGATTCTGGGTGACGATGTTACCCACTGATACTGTGGATTACTCCACTATGTCATCATGCTGATCGGTCCATTTCAGTTCTAAAGTGGGTATTGCCTCTATTGTATATCATAACTTGAATAGAGGAACCCATCCAGTACATTTATCATAAGAGGTGAGAATATTATTTATGCCATTAGGAATCTCTCTTGTGGTTAGTTAGGATAAGATATGTTGAAATCGGGATTAGGATATGATTAAGATAGGGTTTAGTTAGGAAAATGGTTTAGTTAGATTAAGATAGATTAAGATAGGGTTAGTTAGGATTAAGATAAGGTAGTTAGGATTAAGATAGGATTTAATAGAATTAGATAGGGTTAGTTAGGATTAAGATAGGTTTAAGTTAGAGATTAAGATAGGGTTTAGTTAGGATTAAAAGGTTTAGTTAGAATTATAGATATATATTAAGCGAAGTGCAATTCCATAACTTTTCGTTATATTCTTATTTTTTTCCAGGTGTCTGATCGGATCTAGTACGGATGTTGAGCGGTACGCTGTACCACCCTCAGCTTTAAGAGTCAGAATGAGATTGTCCAGCTCCCACTGTCCCCCTGCACACACACCCAACTAAAGAACGGTGAGAACACTGTGATGATGAGATGATGATATATTAGAGCTATTTCAGGCTTAATGTGTTGTGATGGCTGGTGATGGCCAAATCTATTGGTAAACGGTTGCTGACTGGTGAATCTGATTGGTGAACGATTGGTGACTAGTGAATCTGATTGGTGAATGGTTGGTGATGGTGAATCTGACTGGTGAACGGTTGGTGACTGGTGAATCTGATTGTGGAACGGTTGGTGACTAGTGAATCTGATTGGTGAACGGTTGGTGACTGGTGAATCTGACTGGTGAACGGTTGGTGACTTAGTGAATCTGATTGGGTGAACGGTTGTGACTAGATCTGTGGTGAATGGTGGTGATTGAATCTGACTGGTGAACGGTTGGTGAACTGGTGAATCTGATTGGTGAACGGTTGGTGACGAGTGAATCTGACTGGTGAAGCGGTTGGTGACTAGTGAATCTGATTGGTGAACGGTTGGTGAGTGGTGAATCTGATTGGTGAACGGTTTGATGGTGAATCTGATTGGTGAAGTGGTGACTGGTGAAAT
>NC_036842.1:90417437-90435714 GCF_002910315.2 Salvelinus sp. IW2-2015
CTTAGGATCTTCTCTTTGTGGTTAGTTAGGATTAAGATAGGGTTTGAAATCGGATTAGGATATGATTAAGATAGGGTTTAGTTAGGATTAAGATAGGGTTAGTTAGGATTAAGATAGGATTAAGATAGGGTTAGTTAGGATTAAGATAAGGTTAGTTAGGATAAGATAGGATTTAGATAGGATTAGATAGGGTTTAGTTAGGATTAAGATAGGTTTAGTTAGGATTAAGATAGGTTTTAGTTAGGATTAAAATAGGGTTTAGTTAAGATTAAGATATATTTAAGCGAAGTGGCATTCCCATAACTTTTCGTTATATTCTTATTTTTTCCCAGGTGTCTGATCAGATCTCAGTACGGATGTTGAGTCCGGTACCTGTACACCCTCAGCCTTAAGAGTCAGAATGAGATTGTCCAGCTCCCACTGTCCCCCTGCACAACATCACCCCAACTAAAGAAGCGGTGAGAAAACACTGTGATGATGAGATGATGATATATTAGAGCTTTTCAGGCTTAATTGTTGATGATGGCTGGTGATGGCCAAATCTGATTGGTAAACGGTTGCTGACTGGTGAATCTGATTGGTGAACGATTGGTGACTAGTGAATCTGATTGGTGAATGGTTGGTGATTGGTGAATCTGACTGGTGAACGGTTGGTGACTGGTGAATCTGATTGGTGAACGGTTGGTGACTAGTGAATCTGATTGGTGAACGGTTGGTGACTGGTGAATCTGACTGTGTGACGGTTGGTGACTAGTGAATCTGATTGGTGAACTGTTTGGATGACTAGTGAATCTGATTGGTGAATGGTTGGTGATTGGTGAATCTGACTGGTGAACGGTTGGTGACTGGTGAATCTGATTTGGTGAATCTGACTGGTGAACGGTTGGTGACTGGTGAATCTGATTGGTGAACGGTTGGTGACTGGTGAATCTAATTTTTGAACGGTTGGTGACTAGTGAATCTGATTGGTGAACGGTTGGTGACTAGTGAATCTGATTGGTGATTTGTATGAGTCACGTGCTGTCTTCCAGGCCTGTCTGCAGACTGAGGGGGCGTTCACCTCTCTGGCAGCCCAGGAGCTCTCCCTGAGTAAGAAGCACCAGAAGAACCAGGACCAGCCCATAGACAGCAAGAGGGTAAGACATTTTAAAGAGGATCTATCACATTTATTTAACTAAGAAGCTCCTTGAGAACCCATATTTTACAATAACGACCTGGCTAAGAGGACGTCAGTTAGGATTTAATCTCACTGAGTGGTGTTTCCAATGTCTGTACTAGTCTCTCTTGACCAACATTCAGACACAATAAGATTTTGATTATGAACCAGGTTTCAGTGCGTTCCAGTGAGGTGATGACCCGGGAGGTGGAGAAGCTGGAAGAACCCTGTCCCTTCAGGAGAGGAGGAGGACGGGCAGGACGAGAGCTGAAAAGACTCCAGAGAAGAATATGTAATATCCTGGACGACTGGCTGGAGTTCTACCGGGTCGCCACAGGTACAAATGGGTTTATTTAAATGTGTTTATTAGAGACATAATTATTCTCTTTTACAATAACAGGTCAAGGGTGAAGAGTTCCACTGGAGCTTTTTCTAAATCTTATATAAAGTACAGCATCATCAAAAGCTTTGTGATTACTTTCCGTTTCTTAGTTACATATGTCATCTTCTTTATWAAATTTTTACTTAACTAGGCAAGTCAGTTAAGAACAAATTATTATATACAATGATGGCCTACTCCGGCCCGATTGTGTGCCGCCCTACGGTACTCCCATTCACGGCCAGTTGTGATACAGCCCGGGATCGAACCAGGGTCTGTAGTGACACCTCTAGCACTGAGCTGCAGTGTCTTAGAGCGCTGCACCACACGGGAGCTCCTATCATATATAATAATATATACCATTTAGCAGATTTTTTTATCCAAAGTGACGGTCATGTGTGCATACATTTTACGCATCGTGGCCCCAGGAATCAAACTCACTATCCTGACGTTGCAAGCGTCATGTTCTACCAACTGAGCTACAGAGGACCACAAACCCACTATGAGTCTCCTTCATGAAGTCCTGACCATCTTCTGTTGCCCATCAGGTATCAAGTGCCCAGATATAGAGCGGATGTCTGATGGTCCAATGCGGCCCAGACTGAAGAGAGAGGGCCAGTCAGCAGCCCTGCCCTCCCTCCACCCCACCACAGGGCTGTCAGACAGTACCCGGGGTCTACCAGAGGGGGGAAGCACTGCGCTACTTGCCAGCACCAGACACCTGCCTCTGCCTGCACCTACAGATGTCCTCCTGCCAGGCTCCACCCACAAGTTGTCATGGTAACATGATGTGACTGATGTGTGTTGTTATAGAAAAAGAGGGATTTTGGATATCTTRGCTGCCAGATGAAAATCTCTTATTTCTAAAACAAACTTTTCATGAGATGTAAAAAAAAACAGCCATATTTTCCTATTAGCGAACATACAATTCTGAAACTTCAGAAGCTATTTTGAAAAAATAAATGTGGGTCCTAGAGTTCTGACATTTTCAGAGCACATTGAGGGGAGTTKCTGCTTTCAACACGTGAAACAATAAAATAAAATGGGGACTCACAAGGTTTTCATCCGACAGCGACGATATATAAATTAACAAATTGTTTGTGGACAATTATGTTCAGACTGAAGTCTTGATGATGATAATGATTCTGTTGATGATGAAGAGTATTATTGATTTGTCAACAGGACATTTTCTCCAAAGAAGCAGGGCAAGAAGGGCAGAGAGGAGCCCCTTCATTTCACACAGTCAGGGACCTTCAGAGTCCACAGCAACATCAGACTGGAGTAAGAACAGAACCCGAACCATACCTCTGTCACTGCCATACCTCTGTCACTACCATACCTCTGTCACTGCCAGACACAACTCTGCTTCTTCTTCTTCTTCTGACCCTAACAAGTACTACTTCCTCCCTTTCCTTCTGTCCTATGATGATAACCATGTTCTATTCTTTCCACCCCAGGTCTGTAGTGATCCCGAGATGCAGTCCGGAGCTCCGTCTCGCTGCCCAACTCCCCCACTACACATCCTCCAGTCCCTCCACCCCTTACCCCCTCTACAGCCCGTGTCCTGCCCAGCTCAGGGCCGCTCTCCTGGGGTTAGAGGGCCGGACTCGGAGGCTGTGTCGCTGTCGCTCCAGGACCATGCCAATCCTGACAGATCAGGAGTATGATGCCTTCATCTGGGGCCAGCCCCCCCACAGTGAACAGATCCTGGTGGTGTGTGTGACACACCCGCACCAGACCCCCCTCGCCCCTCACATCCCCTTGCTGCCCAATGAGGACATGCTGGAGCTGCTCTACGAGAGGATGAATAAGAACAGGACCATGCCATGCACTCAGGTTGATTTACATACATTCACATGAATAAGAACAGGACCATGCCATGCACTCAGGTTGATTTACACACATTTACATGAATAAGAACAGGACCATGCCATGCACTCAGGTTGATTTACATACATTTACATGAATAAGAACAGGACCATTTACATGGGGGTTGATTTACATACATTTACATGACAGTACATTCCATATCGGGACGTACAATGTATCCATATAATTCCACTCTTGAGATTACTAGGCGCTGACACACACACACACACACTTTTCATGCTTGACTTTGTCCTCATATTCAGAGTCAGCTGGACTCGTTCCGCCTGGTGAGGTATGAGCTGTCTACAGGGAAGACCTGCCCAGCTGCCCACAATGCACTGCTGCAGCAGAGACACAATGCCGCCCCTGGGATGTTTCTGGTCAGTTGATCAACAGCTGTCTCTCTCAGCCACGACCAGTTGGTCAACAGCTGTCTCTCTCTCCCACGACCAGAGTTGGTCAAGCAGCTGTCTCTCTCCTCAGCACGACCAGTTTGGTCTACAGCGTGTCTCTCTCTCAGTCCACGACCCAGTTGGTCAAACAGGCTGTCTCTTCTCTCAGCCACGACCAGTTGGTCTAGCAGCTGTCTCTTCTCAGCCACGGCCAGTTGGTCTACAAGCTGTCTCTCTATCTTTTCAGCCACAGCACCAAGTTGGTCAACAGCTGTCTCTCTCTCAGCCACGACTCAGTTGGTCAACAGCTGTCTCTCTCTCTCAGCCAAGAGCCAGTTGGTCAACAGCCTCTCTCTCCTCTCAGCCACGACCAGTTGGTCAACAGCTGTCTCTCTCTCAGCCACGACCAGTTGGTCAACAGCTGTCTCTCTCATCAGCCACGCGCCAGTGGTCAACAGCTGTCTCATCTCTCACACGACCAGTTGGTCAACAGCTGTCTCTCTCTTCCAGCCACGACCAGTTGGTCAACAGCTCTCTTCCTCAGCCACGACAGTTGGTCACAGCTGCTCTCTCACCCACCGACAAGTTGGTCAAAGCTGTCTTCGCTCTCAGGCCACAAACCAGTTGGTCTAACAAAGCTGTCATCTCGCTCTCAGCCACGACAAGTTGGTCTACAGCTGTCTCTCTCTCAGCCACGACCCCAGTTGGTCAAACAGCTGTCTCTCTCTCAGCCAACGACCAGTTGGTCTACAGCTGTCTCTCTATCTCTCTCAGCCACACCAGTTGGTCAACAGCTGTCTCTCTCTCAGCCACGACCAGTTTGGTCAACATCTGTCTCTCTCTCTCAGCCACGACCAGTTTGTCAACACTCTCTCTCTCTCAGCCACGACCAGTTGGTCACAGCTTGCTCTCTCTCTCAGCCACGACCAGTTGGTCAAACAGCTGTCTCTCTCTCTCAGCCACGACAGTTTGGTCACAGTCTGCTCTGCAGCTCTCAGGCCCACAACCAGTTTGGTCAACAGTTGTCACTCTCTCTCTCTCTCTCAGCCACGACCAGTTGGTCAACAGCTGTCTCTCTCTCTCAGCCACAACCAGTTGGTCAACAGCTGTCTCTCTCTCTCAGCCACGTCCAATTGGTCAACAGCTGTCTCTCTCAGCCACGACCAGTTGGTCAACAGCTGTCTCTCTCTCTCTCTCTCTCAGCCACGACAAGCTGTCTCTCTCACAGCCACGACTGCTTGGCTGTGGTCCGATTCACTAAAAACCCTTCTGCCCAATTGTTACTCGTACTAATACGCTCCCCCTCACGGATTTAAAATGAATGGACTGGTGGAAGTAATATGATGGAATCTCCCTAAGCTACAACCTTACTTGCACCAATCAGATGCTGTTAAAATCCATAAGATGGAGTGAATGAGTGCACACTTCTGAATGAGTGCACACTTCTGTGTGAAGGATCAGCACGTAGCCCTGATCTTATTCACCTGATATCCACATATTACTGTAGATGGCAGCAAAGAAACACTAATCCAAGAGCTTTGACATCATTATGAAACCAGCTTGGTCTTACTGTGAAGGAAGTTACCTTTTACAAGAACTTCAGTTATCCTTTTACTGCAGTGGGCTAAATCAGGGTCACACAGAGTGTCTCTTGGTAGTCAAACAAATCTACTTTGAAACAGAAGTATACACCTCACACACACGGTTATGGGCTTAAAAAAAGAAGACACCTGTACCATGTCAGATATAGAGTAGAAATGTATTACATTTTGAGTTTGCATTCAAATATTACACTTTATATACATCACAGAAGACTGAAATATAACAAAACTGTTTGACATAGAAACACCAGATTTTTGTCATGTTTTTTATAATAATCTTTATTAATTATGAAATTAAGACAAAATATTAATAACATTCCACCCATGAGGCCTCTAAGTCATTTGACTGCAGGAAAGGGCTACTTACTGAAAATGAGCCAACCTGGCTGGGCATGAAGGTAAGATAGTTTCACTCTGTCTGTCTATCTTCAATATGCTAATAACGTAACTGTCTTTAATAAAGACTCTTTGATGGATCTACTTACCAGAATTATAAATCAAAGTGGCACATAGTTATTTTGGCGTGGAACACTGCCGACACGTATGAGACGTTAGGTATATAGGCTTATAGACTTTCTCTTCTTCTCTTACCGTTTGCGTACAGGAACAGCCGCTGCTGTAGACTAACTACTGAAGAACAGGCTAGTCAGGTTCTTCTGTTGTAAACCTGAGACCAGGTTACCATATGAATGACTGACTGACATCTGGCTTGCCTAGATAGGATGAACCCTGGTTAAACCAGAGAAGGGAAACAATGGTGAGCTCAGCATTCAGGCTGGTTCAAATAGGCTGAATAAAAGACTTTAGGACAGATGGCGGGTCAGAACAGCGAGAAACAGAGGATTAGGATAAAGCTGTGRTGTTGAGTTACAGTCATTTTAAGTGGGTGTCATATTCAGATATTTTGACTTTTTTTGCTAATTTCCTTTGGAAACAATCATTATCAACAAGTCTCCGTCAGTCTATAAGATGTTTCTGTTTATTAATTCAACAGATGTACATCAGAGGGAAGCTGCTGTTCGCTGACTACATCTTCAACGGCTACAGCTGCTCAGTGAGGGACCTCCACAAGCAGATCTCTAAAACTAGAGGGGACTACAGACAGGGCCAMAGCCTGCCCTCAGACTACAAGTTCAGGTAAAAGCTACTGAAGTGATACTTACCTACTGCCATTGTGCCCTTCAGCAAGGCACTTGCACTTGCTAAACCCGTAACCTGCTCCAGGGACCAGGCTGCTGCTTCTTATGATCATATTTCACACGACTTCTGAGAAAATTAATTGAATTGAGTTGAACGGGAACAGTACTCTCTCTCCTGTGTTGGCAGTGCCCAGGTGAAGAGTCCAGCAGTTGGGGACCCACCTGGCCACCAGGGGGTTCAGAAAGTCCCTGATGGAGGAGAACATCTCTCTAGAACACCTGCCCTGTTTAGGAGAAGGGACAAGTCCCACTGATTGGCACGAGGAGACGAACACCTGCCCTGTTAGAGAAGGGACAAGTCCCTGATGGACGAAGAGACATCTCTCATAGAACACCTGCCCTGTTAGAGAAGGGAAAAGTCCCTGAAGGACGAAGAGACATCTCTCATAGAACACCTGCCCTGTTAGAGAAGGGACAAGTCCCAAACCAGTGAGCGGTATGTACATAAACCTAATACTCTGTGGTACAAGTATTACCCCCTGTTTCCTATAGTATCATTACTTAACGTTGTGATTGACCTCCTGTTCTCATACCACTTACCCAATATTGTGCTTGTGACACTGGTTTATCAACTATCACTACCTCATTCTTACCCAGACTGACAATAGTGCAGGGATTCTTGAAAGACGGGACAATCCCAACTTTGTATCCCCAGAATAGTTTTTCTGAATYTTAACAACATTTTAAATGCAAATTGATTTATATCAACTCTGTCAGACACCATATATGGTATTTTATTTTATGTTGTTTTGTTCAACAAGTGTTTTAAAGGCCTTGATTGTTTCATTCTAACATAGAGTTATTCAAAATATGTCATACAAATCTCCAAAAGTCTTTTTATTTTGGTTTATACCACTGTATAATGCTCCAGGGCTAATTTCATTAGCATTTTGGCATGTTTTTCTAGATTCAGAACATAAAATCAGATTTATAAACAGTATCTCTTACGGCTAGCACAGCAAGTACTTCAATAGTTTAAGCATATATTAAAGGACAATGACAAACATATTTGTTCTGAATATTTACCCCCCCCAAAAAAAACAATCTTAAGGGGGTTAGCAATCAGTGAAGGAATTGACAACAGATACTCAAAACAGACATGTTCTTGTCTTTTAAAAGTAAAAGTTCAAAACAAACATTTGCAAAATATGAAAAATTATTAATTTCACGATTTCCAACCAAATATAACCATTCTGTCAGATCTTTCAGCACTCTGACGGAGTTGACATTAAACAAAAATCTGACAAAGTTCACAAAATTGCTTATTTTCCTTCTTCATTCAAGTGGAATACAATTTTGTTTTTCCTCAGTTGCTTTATGACTCTAAAACCGAATTAAAATGAACTCATTTAAACCAACATCTATATTCTATCTTAATATCTCAGGGAGATGGAGTTGACAGGTTATGGTAGTGACCATGGTGATTTCAATATTGTTTGTTTAAATCAATCAAAAGTAGAGAACTTTACAGACCARGAATGGTCTTGTTGAACTACATGTAATGAGGACATGAATAAGGGGTCCTTATGTTATAGCTGGCCCTGCTCATTCCTGATTCATTTAGGATTTTAGTTGACCATTTCTGGGGGGAAACACAGCTTTTAGAAAAATATTCGCAAGTAAATATATTCGCAAAAAAACTGTGACACTTTTTGGGGAAGTTTTAAATTGTAATCTTTTGCACCGGACAAGAGCATTTTCTGTCAGAGAGCCCACATGGAAATTAATAAACAAATATAAATATATATTTMTATTTCCCTTTAAATGTAATTTGTTAAGTTCAAATGATTAAACAAAATGCTTTTTTTTCATGACATTTCCCTGCCAGACAAGGATTGTCCCAACTTTCAAGAATCCCTGAGTGACATCTATGTTTAAAAATGTCTAACACGTATTGTAAAGCTGACTTCTTTGTGTTCCAGGAAATTGACTCAGGGACCTGTGACATCATCGGTCACGTTAAAGAGAGACATCACTCTGCTAAAAGCCAAAAAGACTTCTGCTGCATCCTCACTGCCCGTACTCACACACTGAACAAAGGTCGGCTCATGTCAGAGCTGCAAGGTAAGGTCCTTTCTGGTGTCACAAGTCATCAGGAGACACTGGAGAAAAACCTCAACCAGAGCTGGGCTAGCTGGCTGGCTGGAGACAGACAGTCTGCTGGGAGAGAGGCACTAAGTCTAATATTAGATGCACTACACTGTAAATGTCATGGGAGATCTGTATTACATCCATAACTGTCTTGCTCACGTCTTGTTTTGACTGAGTTGAATTCAACGAAGCAATGCTACACATACTGTAAATCACAGCACTTTATAGAACTCGGTTGCGTCATGGAAAGATGTTCCTTATTTTTCTACGGTCTACAAATAAAGACTGTTGTCAATATGTGGGCTGTTGTTTCCATATGATCTGTCTTCATATCCTCCAGGAACAAATGAAAACTGTTTCAAAGTGGGGAAAAACCTAAATGATGATCTACTGTTATCTGTCTACCAGTACAATTYTATCAAACCCAGAGCTATCCCATTTCTTCCTGTTGTGACATCATACTGTTTCAGCTGAGAGAGACACTTCCTGACTGATAAAGTGACTGTGTATCAACCAATGATGAACAAGAGACTGGGAGAGAGAGAGAACTATGGGTGACTCAGTGTTGCCTAATGAGGATTTTTAGAATTGTTTATACTGTGGAATGTTCAGAGTGAGAAATATTCTGATGATAAGAGTGCTGACGTTAGTTTCTTACCCTACTTCCTCATAYAAATCGGTGACCTGGCAAATGAACTCCCACGCATTCCTTCATTTTCCACTAAACTCAGTTATTTACTGGCTTTAATTAGCACTGGTGACAGAGAGAAATGTTCAATTTAAGCACAGCATGTGATGCTGAAATGTACATGAAATATTTCAAAAAAGTTTGTGGGCTATTATTTGTATTATTGACCAGTGGTATGAGCTATGATGACAAATATCAAGCTTCAACTACATCTAGTCTATTATTAATGATGATGACATTGTGGTCATGTATAACAAATGAAATGTGTGTACGTAAGGGCCTTGACTTTACCCCAAGTCATGGGACTCAATCTTCCATAATTATTTTGCACCTACAGACTGCCAGATGTTGAATGTATTTGATTTGTGGAGTTAAATGGGAAATCTGAAGTTGCTACCAAACCTGGAATAACTATAGTTTTAATCATGTTTTGTGGAATGTAACTATAGTTACTTTGGAGGTGACTACAATTATTTGAATACAGATCCCAGAAAAGGCATTTGAAAATAGATCTAAGAAAGTAAAAAAAAAAATTGAAAACAGATCTGTGAAAGCAACTACTAAATTTAAAAAATATATATTTGAATACAGATTTTAACTAATGGGAGGGTTGTATCTGGAACAGAAACGATCGGATTGGCTGCCTTCGACTAAAGGGAGGGTTGTATCTGGAACAGAAATGATTGGATTCAATTAAAGGCAGGGCTGTAGGAGGAACTGCATGTTGCAGATAGAAATAGAACGAATAGAGCAAACACAATCTCCTATTCTATTCCAGTCTATCTGATAGTCATATTTGATTCACACAATAGATTTCTATCGGAACTGTAACGGCTCTCGTTGGTGGTGGAAAGAGTAGACCAAGGCGCAGCGTGGAAAGTGTTCATGATTTTAATTCATTAAACACTCAAACAAAATAACGAAAACGAAAACACACAGTTCTGTCAGGCAACAGTAACTAAACAGAAAACAAGATCCCACAACCTAATGGTGGGAAAAAGGGCTGCCTAAATATGATCCCCAATCAGAGACAACGATAGACAGCTGGCTGTGATTGGGAACCACACTCGGCCAAAAACAAAGACACAGAAAACATAGAATTTCCCACCCGAGTCACACCCTGACCTAACCAAGTCTCTAAGACCTTTCCACACCTGGATTGTACACTATTTGCACATTATTATTTTTTTAAATTAAAGTTGGTTGTTGACTTTTGATAGACAGACATTTTCATGTCTTGCCATACATTTTCAAGCTGATTTAAGTCAAAACTGTAACTAGGCCACTCAGGAACATTCACTGTCTTCTTGGTAAGCAACTCCAGTGTATACCTTGTGTTTAAGTTTATTGTTCTGCTGAAAGGTGAATTTGTCTCCCAGTGTCTGTTGGAAAGCAGACTGAACCAGGTGTTCCTCTAGGATTTTGCCTGTGCTTAGCTCCCTAGTCCTTGCCGATGACAAGCATACCCATAACATGATGCAGCCACCACCATGCTTGAAAATATGAAGAGTGGTACTCAGTGATGTGTTGGATTTGCKYCAAACATAAGGCTTTGTATTCAGGACATAAAGTTAATTCCTTTGCCAATTTTTTGCAGGTTTACCTTTGTGCCTTGTTGCAAACAGGATGCATGGTTTGGAATATTTTTTTTCTGTACTGACTTCCTTCTTTTCARTCTGTCATTTAGGTTATTATTGTGGTGTAACTACAATGTTGTTGATCCATCCTCAGTTTTCTCCCATCACAGCCATTAAACTCTGTAACTGTTCTAAAGCCACCATTGACCTCATGGTGAAATCCCTGAGGGGTTTCCTTCCTCTCCGGCAACTGAGTTAGGAAGGACGCCTGTATCTTTGTAGTGACTGGGGTGTATTGATACACCATACAAAGTGTCCCGGTCTAGAATAAGTGTCCTTCTTTGTGAGGCATTGGAAAATCTCCGTTGTGTTTGTGGTTGAATCTGTGTTTGAAATTGTTAAACACTATTATTGAACACAGAGTGAGTCCATGCAACTTATTATGTAACTTTATTAAGTACATTTTTACTCCTGAACTTATTTAGACTTAACAAAGTTGTTGAATACTTATTGACTCAAGACATTTCAGCTTTTCATTTTTAATGAATTGGTAAAAAATGTCCCCCCCAAAAATAATTCCACTTTGACATTATGGGGTATTGTGTGTAGGCCAGTGACACAAAATGTCAATGTAATCCATTTTATATTCAGGCTGTAACACAACAAAGTGTGGAAAAAGTCAAAGGGTGTGAATACTTTCTGAAGGCAATGTAATTGTAGGTTATATGCTATATAAAGATGAATATCTGAGAGCCTTCCAAACCATCTGCTAATGATCATATATTTACACTAATTTAACTAATTGTTGTAGTTTTAGGTTCTTTTTCTGAGACCTGTATTTGAATATCAATGACAAATAGTTTCCTTTTAGGTGAAACTCTATAATAAAAAGAGATTTGACTACCTCCACTATTTTGAAAAGTTGGTATATTCAATAAACGACCAAAAATGACTATTTTCTCCACAGGTCAGCCTGCTACATACATTTTTGGACTTATAAATGAAGGATATGTACCCATGGATTCTTGACGAATATAACTTAGGAAAATGCCGCATGATCTTAGTTAAACTGTCCTCATGATCTTAGTTCAACTGTCCTACCCCATCAGAACCCAAAATATAAGCTGGTTTTACTCCAATGTTTATAAACAAAGTAAATGTAAACAAACAATATATAGCCTCAGAACACGGTTAAGACTGTAATTGTGATATCATGGATGGTCAGTCCTCGCATCCATAGTTGTCAATGAATTTGTGAGTAGTTTCATTTCTTCAGCCCAATCACTCAGCTTTTTAACAGAAACAAGGGCGGGACAACATTTAGTTTTTGTTTCAAGTGCTGATTGGTGCTTTGAGAGACCCCTAGTGGACATGGTGTGAATGACCAGCAATAAACTCATCACAAGTTGATAACATCGGGGTGGATCAGTGCATCGCGACTGTTGCCAGTTCAAGATCAAATGTGGAAATATAACGTCATCTTTAAAGGGCAGATCGCAAGATTAATTACAAAGTTTTGACGCCACACTTGAGTGTTGACAATGGGTCTCAAGGAAGAATGAAGAAAGCCAGCGGTTTCCCTGGGTTGAGTTGAAAGGTTTTGAGAAGCCGGAGGAGTGTGATTGTGCGGCAGGATTCATCGTCAAGAGCGCAGGTTTGTTGACTGGCACAAAGTTGATGAGAAGTGTCAATCGATGTCGTTTGGGTTGTCGAATTTGTAAAGCAAGCTTCATTTACCTGTGTAGAGAATAGACATTACACAAACCTATACATATTAGTTTAATATTGTTATTTAAACAATGATACATTTATTAAAATCTATTTTATTTGGTATAAAGTAATAATTGGAGCTGTTTGGTGGCTCCAATACACTCGTCTAGTGTTGATTGTCGTCGTGCCTGGAGCATTGGATTGGTCCAATTGACCTAAGAATGGATCTAGACTAGAGGGAATTTCCACCATATTTCTTACATCAGTCAGTTTCTTTTAAATCCACAAAGAAAAGTGAGCAAGTGCACATTTAGGGCAGACTGGTAGAGAATTGGGACACAGTTACTCTGTCTACGTGACCACTCAGCAGTCACACTGACCAGGCACCAGCTCCATACTCCCCCTCATAGTAATTCCTACCGCTGCTTTGTTGGCTGGGCCATTAATATGATTACTGTACTGTTGAGGTGTGTGTGTGTGTGTGTGTGTGTGTGTGTGTGTGTGTGTGTGTGTGTGTGTGTGTGTGTGTGTGTGTGTGTGGAAAACAACAGTCATGTGATATGCCTGGTATTTCAAACCCACTGAGTGGTGTTGTGGTACTTGGTGAAGGGCCTATTTGATCGTCAGGACACACACAAAACCTGTTAACCTTTACAACAGGACTGACCTTTTTCTCCTCTTTCACCCAGCATCTGTCTGCCTTTTCAGAGCATTTAAATGTTTAATGGATTATTATTTTACAGTTTCAGTCTTTTCTTATACTTGAATTAATCTTGAGAATTTTACCTTTTTTACTTTCATTTATGAGTGCTTGATGTGTTGAGGATGGAGCCCCTTTCTGTCTATTTCTAACACCCGTTTCTTCATCTCTCCCTCACTCGCTCTCTCCAGGCATGCAGAAACCACCAGTTGCCCCCAAACCAAAGAATGCCCAGCCGCAGAGGCCAGGGCCCTCCCCCTCCTCGACCCCCAAAAGAGATGTCCTCTCTCAGGCTTCCCTCTGTACACCAAAGACGATTAAACCAGCTCTGGCCCCTAAACCACCATGCCTACCCAAACCATGCCTCATCACTTCTGTGGAGTCCAAACCACCACGCTTACCCAAACCATGCCTCCCCGCCGCTATGGAGTCCAAACCTCTTTCCTCAAAGACTGTCCATCACCATCAGACTTATTCTCAGAGACCATCAGAGATGTCTACAAGTATAGGTCTTCTAAAGTCCAGGAATACAGTACCTGATTGGGATTATATTATTCCTACCTGTCTGTGTAGCCAGAAGAACTGTCTGTGTAGCCAGAAGAACTGTCTGTGTAGCCAGAAGAACTGTCTGTGTAGCCAGAAGAACTGTCTGTGTAGCCAGAAGAACTGTCTGTGTAGCCAGAAGAACTGTCTGTGTGTTGGGAACAGTATCACGGATACAGTGATCACGGATACAGTGATTAACACAATTCATAAGGACTTGAAAACATTGCATAACAATGGCAAAACGGAGGAATCTAGAATAAAGCCTGTTCCCAGATCTCAATCTGGAGAGAACAAAGGGGTCAACAACAACAAGAGGAAAGCAGTCAACAACAACACTCTACCAGACATTTGCGTACAGGTTGTGTTGCTGTCCACCAATAACCACCTCTTAAACCCGAAACAGAACCTCAACTCAGACATTGTGACGCCATCATCACGCCCTGACATAAAGCGCCCTCTTCCTCAGAGAACGCATAGCAATGAAACCAACGGTAACGTCGTCGCCACCTCCTCTAATGCCATTGGTCACGGAGAACAGGAAGATCCCACCAGCTCCACAGGGATTGTCAGAGACACTGGCACATCCAATCAAAACCCAGCTGCCCCTAGGAAGCCCCTCCCTGTCCCAGTACCACGGAAACCCAGGAAGTCTGCTCTGGTTGGACAGGAAGTCCCAGAGGAGGGGAGGCAAGGGAGGGAAACGACTGTCAGAAAGGTGTCACTGGAGAGGAAGAGCAGCCCAACTCTGTCTGTCAACGCACCTGCTTCTCGGGCACACAACATTGCAGAAAGTCCTGCCAGTACAAATGATAGCTGGGAGGGTCTCCCATCCTCCAGGACACCCGGCCTGCCACCTGTTCCTGCTCCTCCTCCCAGAAAGGAAGCCTTTCTTTCTGAACCTGAGAGAGGAGCACCGACCTCCTCTGCCACCTCCTCTCAGCACCTCCTCCCCACCTCCTCCCCTCTGCACCTCCTCTCCTCCTCTCAGCACCTCCTCCCCACCTCCTCCCCTCTGCACCTCCTCCCCTCCTCTTCCTGTCTACACCTCCCTCAGGATGTAGAGGAGGAAGAGCTGAGATGGGTGGATGACGGTGTCTATGAACTGGAGTGTTCAGTGGACAAGGAAGAGGAGGAGGAAGGGAGGAATGAAGAGGAGGAGATCCATGGTGAGATTAGTTGTCATCCTCTCTCAACCAGTCTTTCCAACCAGCTGGAGCTCAGCTCCAACTGCCACTTTCCCCTCACCTTAACAACCACAGGGAGTTACAAAGAAAACGCGAGTGCTCTAAACAAGATGGCCGGCTTCCCCAAGAAACCGCAGAGACGCAGCTCCCCAGCAGCAAGGGTACTGAAGAATGYACTGTCAGAAGAGAGAGAAGTGGCGGAACGAAAGACTTCCGATAGTGACGATGATGGAGGTGCCCTCACCAAGGCCACGAAAGCTATGAGAAAGCTCCCTGCAACCCCAGGAGAGGATAAACCAAAAAGGAACAGCATCTTTCAGACGCTGGTGTCTCCTGTATCCCGTAAGAGGAGCACGGACAACACACAGACAAAGGGCAGCTCGCCAACAGATGAAACGCTGTCACCATCCAAGCCCTTCAGCCTGGGGAAACAGAAGGCCAAGTCCTTCTCCTCTGCCGACCTGACCCCTTCTGAGGGACAGAAACGGAACTCTTTCCGGAGGCTTCTCGATCTGAAACTCTCTGTCAAGATGCTGCCCAAGCTGCTAACCAAGGGAGGCCAGTCTCTAGACAGCACTGCAGCTGAGGCAGAACAATATGGGGATGATGTATTCCAAGACAGTGGCGTCTGTTTCCAGGAACGCCTGGGCATTCGGGTGGGGGACGCCCACAAGTTCTCCTGTCCCCAGCTGGGGGTGATCGGGGTTGGGGCGGAGCAGAGCGTGGACGGGGATGAGATCCACTACCCCGGAGCGGAGCAGGCTGTGGAGTATGAAAATGTACCCTATTACGAGGCGATACCTGATTATTTTAACCAGCCTGTTGGACTAGGATTACGGGGGAGTGAGCTGGGGGTGGGTACACCACCGGACCAGTCGGAGTGCCACAACCACCTGTATGATAATGCCAATATCTACGAGGAACAGGAGCCGTACCATCCCCTGAAGAGATGCAGTGAACAGCACAGCAGCACGGAGAGGTATTCATTCTTCTTATTGTCTGGGGAGGAAGACTAGTACTAAAGCCTGTTCTGTCTCAGCATAGGTTGGTGGTTATTCAAATCAAAGTTTATTTGTCACGTGCGCCGAATACAACAGGTGTAGTAGACCTTACAGTGAAATGCTTACTTACAGGCTCTAACCAATAGTGCAAAAAAAAACGTATTAGGTGAACAATAGGTAAGTAAAGAAATAAACCAACAGTAAAAAGACAGGCTATATACATTCTTGTATGTCTTATGAAAAGTAGTTCCATACAAAAGGGGGGGGGGCGATTCGAATATTATTCTCAATAAATCAAAGTCTTCAGGTGAAAAATATCACCTGAAAAGCAGGGCTTTGTGGGAGTGATTCAGAGTCATGACAGACTAAGGGGAAGTATGCTCAGTATGTAGTGTTAATGGAAACTTCAGTCTGGTGAGCTGGCACTAGATTGGCACTAAAGCATGTTCGGGAGTGACACATCTTTCAGAGATTCACCAAAATATCCAGCTGCTGTGAGTTTAGTGTAATGAGGGATGTTGTTTGATGACCCTTCCCTCAGAAACATAAGCAACATTTCCGTACATTTACATTTTTGTGACAGTTACTTAGAGACTATAGTCCTGCATCACTGTCTCACTCTTTTAGAGGTTTGTTGTGACCATTTTACCATCTAGGTCTATTCTGTGCAGACTTTAAAGGTATGGTATCAGTGTTATCGGTACCTCAACGACCGGCACTAAAAATGGCCTGACTAAAAATCAGTTGCCGTTTGAAAAATGTTTACTGTGTTCTGTGCCTTGAACCAATGGCTCAGTGTTTAAGTCAGTGCTGCTCACTTCTACAAAACAGCCATAGAAGCATCTCTACTGTAAACAGGGTATATTGCCTCAGGATGCACAGAGAAGGAGACTACATCAGGTAGCCATTTGCTGTGGCCCAGTTCTAAACAAATCCTACCAGCCCCTGTCAAGAGTTCTGCCTAGCCTTTTGCTAGGGGTTAGGATTAGGGTAGAGTTACCGGTTTGGAACCGGGGCTGTCTAATGCTTGGGTTGACCTGTGGCTTACACCTTTCATTTCCTTAAGTTCAAGCAGCTAGGAGTAGGGAGGAGTGACTGGTTTGGATAAGTCCTTTGTTGTGTTTGGGTTGGCAGCAGAGGTGGCATCTAGCCAAATCCCTCAACTGACCCAAGGCATTGCTTTTTGTCTTGCTCTTTTATGTTGAATTGTGTGTGTGAAGGATTGACTAGTAAAATGTGTTTTCCCTGGTCGGTCTCTATTTAATGTGTGTACTGTGTGGTCGCTGCAGGGCATGATGGAATACTACTGGACATGATGATGATTCTTCAGTTAAAAAGACCCCCCCCTCCTTGATTAATGATATGCTTACTCAGGCGTTTTACTAATCTCACTTTGTTACTAATCTCACTTCCCCAGTTCCCTTCTCTCCCTCTTTCACATGTATACACTTTAAGGTTACACTCTGTTTTCCCACCCCTTCTTTCCCATAAGTGTGAGACTGTGAGTTTCAGGATGTTTCTGCAGGTGTGTCTGTTCCTACTGATCATCTCTTGTTCCAACAGGAGTTCTATAGATGAGGATGTTGGCCCGCTAGATGGTCAGTCGGATGAGGACGTCATGGTTCAGAGTTCGGATGAAGAGGATGATGAGAGTTCCTCCTCTAGCAAAGGAGAACCTGAGAAGCCTGAGGAGCCTGAGGAGAGGGAGGTGAGACACTGAGAAGCCTGGGGAGAGGGAGGTGAGACACTGAGAAGCCTGGGGAGAGGGAGGTGAGACACTGAGAAGCCTGTTCTCTCCTGGGAGAGGGGAGGTGGGAACTTGAGAAACCTGGGGAGAGGAGGGTGAGACACTTGAGCACGCCCTGAGGAGAGGGAGGTGAGACACTGAGAAGCCCTAGGAGAAGGAGGTGAGACAACTGAGAGAGGGAGGTGAGACACTGAGAAGCCTGGAGGAGAGGGAGGTGAGACCACTGAGAAGCCTGGGGGAGGGAGGGAGACACTGAGAAGCTGAGGAGAGGGAGGTGAGACACGAGAGAGGAGGAGACCTGAGAAGCCTGGGGAGAGGAGGTGAGACACTGAGAAGCCTGAGGAGAGGGAGGTGAGGCGCTGAGAGAGAGAGGTGAGCGCTGAGAAGCTGAGGAAGGGAGTGAGACTGAGAGAGGGGAGTGGGAGAGCACTGACGGC
>NC_036842.1:90435739-90474100 GCF_002910315.2 Salvelinus sp. IW2-2015
AATTTGCACGACTGGACATTTTACATTTTTGATTGACAGTTAGCTTATAGACTATAGTCCTGCCGAGTCACTGTCTCACTCTTTTAGAGGTTTTGTTGTGGACCATTTTAAACTATCTAGCGGTCTATCGTGATCTGGTCCAGACTCTTAAGGAGGGTAAGGTATCGAGTTTATCGGTACCGTCAAGCGACCGAGCACATTAAAAAATGGACACTGACAAAAATCAGCGTTGCCGTTGAAAAATGTGTTATCATGTGTTCGTGTGCCGTGAACCACATGCTCAGTGTTATAGATCGTAGTGCTGCTCACTTTACAGAAACAGCAACAATAATGAAGTATCTCTACCTGTAAACAGGGTATATTGCACTAGAGATGCCACAGAGAAGGATGAGACACATCAGGTAGCCAAATTTGCTGTGGCCGCAGTTCTAAACACAATCACTACCAAGCCCCTTGTCAAGAGTTTCTGGCTAGTCCTTTTGCCTAGGGGTGTAGGATTGGAGTAGACGTTACTCGGGCTTGGAACAGGCGGCTGTCCTAATGCTTGGTTGACTGATGGCTTACAACTTACATTTCCATATAAGTTCAAGCAAGCTAGGAAGTAGAGGCAAGGTAGTGAAAATAAAGTCGAATTGCCGATAAGCTCTTTGTCTGTTGTTCTTGGTTTGGCAAGTTCCAGAGAGTCTGATGGCATCGTTAGCCAGAATCCCCTAACCTGCAACCCTAAGGCATTGCTTTTTGTACTTGCTCTTCTATGTCTGAATTGTTGTGTAAGTAAAGATTCGACTTCAGTTCAAAATGACTGCCTTTTCCCTGGTCGAGAGGTCTCTATCTATAATAGTGTGTACTTCGTAGTGGCAGTGTCTGCTCTGCCCAATGCATGATGGGAAATATACTGACTAGAGACATGATTTAGATTGAATTACTTACAAGTTAACATAAGACCACCCCGCCTCCGTGAGTAATGAGATGACATTATCTCGTACAGGCGTATTTAACATCAATCTCACTTGTACGGTTACTAATCCTCACTCTACCCACGTTCAACTTCTTCCTCTTGTCACAAATCGTTATTAGCACTTTAAGGTTAACACTCTGTCAATTTCCCACCCCTTCTTTCCCATAAGTGTAGCAAGAGTACTGTGTAGATTTTCAGGAATAGTATTAATTCTGCAGGTGTGTCTGTTGGCGACCTAGGATGATTATCTCAGAATGAGTATCCAACAAGGAAGTTCCTACTAGAATGAGAAGAGTATGGCCCGACTAAGCATGGTCAGTCAGGATTGAGAGGACGTCATGTCAGAAGTTCGGATGATGAAGAGGCAGTGATTGAGAGTTTCCTTAGCAAAAGGAGAACCTGAAGAAGCGACCTGAGGAGCCTGAGGAGAGGGAGGATGAGACATCTGATGAAAGCCTTGCGGAAGAGGGAGGTGAGCACACTGAGAAAGCCTGGGAGAGGGAGAGGTGAGACACTGAGAAATGCATCTCCTGGGACGAAGGCGAGAGGGTGGGAAGCTGAGAAAGGGCCTGGAGGAGAGGCAGGGTGGACACGACTGAGCAACGCCCGAGGGAGAGGGAGGTGAGACAATCTCGGAGAAGCCCTGAGAAGCGAGAGGCGAGCCTGCAGGAGGGATGAGCACTGAGAAGCTGGGGAGAGGGACAGTGGACACTATGAGGAAGCCTGTGGGGAGGGAGGAGGAGACACTGAAGAAGCCTGGACGGAAGAGGACTGAGACCGCGGAGGTGTGAACGACCTGAGAAGCCGAGGGAGGGAGGTGAGCAACAGAAAGCTAGGAGAGGGAGGTGAGACACCTGCATGTAAGCACCTGGAGGAGAGGGAGGGAGGTAGAGGAACCTGAGAAGCTCTAGGGAGAGGATGGTGGCGAGCCGCTGAGGAAGACGGACGCGTTGATGAGGCCCTGAGAAGACGCTGAGGAGAGGGGAGAGGATTGGAGGGAGCTGTAGAGAGGGAGGTGAGACACTGAGGAGAGGAAGGTGAGACACTGGAGAGAAGGGAGGTGAGATCCTGAGGAGAGGGAGCGCGTCAGGAAGACGACACTGAGGCGAGGGAGGTCAGAGAGGACGGAGGTAGAGGAGGTGAGAGACTGTGCGAGGAGAGGGGAGCGAGAGCATGCCTGAGCGTAGAGACGGGAGGATGAGACTATGGAGAGAGGGAGGTGAGATGCTGAGGACAGATGTAGATGGATAGAGATGCTGAGAAGCCTGAGGAGAGGGAGTGACAGATGATCTGAGAGAGGAAGGACGGTGACGCAACACTAGGAGGAGGAGGCGAGGTGGAGATGCTGAGAGAGCCCTAGAGGAGAAGGGAATGGTGACGAGAAGAATCTTAAGGAGAGGGAGAGTGAGTCGAGACTCGAGGAGGAGGGAAGGTGAGAGAATAGCTCAGAGACAGCATCTAAGAGGAGAAAGGTCGATGGACACTCAGAGGGACGAGCGAAGTGAGCGCTTGAGTGAAGAGAGAAAGGGTGAGAAGCTGAGGAGAGGGAGGGAGAGGACTGCAGGAGAGGGAGTATGAGAGACTGAGGAAGGGAGGGGATGCGTGAGAAGACTTAGAGTAGAGAGAGGAGGCAGGAGAGCGATGAGAACTGAGGAGAATGAGAGACTGAGAGGGAGGGTGAGGATGCTTGGAAGCAGAGACTGAGGTGAGAGAGGAAGAGGTAGCCACGGAGAGCGGACTGAGCTGAGGAGAGGAGGTTGAGAGACTGAGGAGAGGAGGTGAATTGAGGGAGGAGTCGAGGAGAGGGAGTGGAGTAAGTTGCTGAGAGCAAGGAAGTCAGAACTGAGGAGAAGAGGTAGACACTGAGAGAGGAGGAAGACTTTGGAGAGAGACTGAAGACGAGTAGGGAGTGAGCATCTGAGTGAGGAGATGGATGAGTAAGGAGTGAGAGTGAAGAGGGAGCGACCTGAGGAGAGGAGCTGAGGACGAGACGAGAGGTGAAGAGACTAGACGGAGAGATGGAAGTTGAGTGAGAGCTGAGGAGTCAGAGAGGAGTACGAGACCTGAGGAGAGGGAGGTGATGCAGACTGAGGAGAGGGATCGTGAGACGGACCTGAGGACGAGGGAGCTGAGGAGAGGGAGGTGAGAGACTGAGGAGAGGGAGGTGAGAGACTGAGGAGAGGGAGGTGAGATGCTGAGAAGTCTGAGGAGAGGGAGGGGAGACACTGAGGAGAGGGAGGTGAGACACTGAGGAGAGGGAGGTGAGACACTGAGGAGAGGGAGGTGAGACGCCCGAGGAGAGGTGTTTCTACGTATGTAAAGGGACTTACGGTAACAGTGACACATGCATTTCTAGGATCTGATCCCTGCGAGTATTGAACCAATAACCTTGGTGAAATGTAGTGATTTACTTGACGTGTTTGTACCTGTGTCCGTACCAGGCTGGCAGTGGTGCCAAGCGGAACAAGATAGTCCATATCGCCAGAGAGATCATGAGCTCCGAGAATGTATTTGTCAACGTCCTGAAGCTTCTCCATATCGTGAGTATTCTGGCACTTATCCCCTCTCTACATATCTGATAGCCTATCAACACAGTTGTTGTTGTTGTTGTTGTATGAAGCCATCTTAGTCTCCAGTCCTGTGGGTTTGTGTTTGTCTGCAGTGTATAGTTTTCATCTTGTGAGAACTCCTGTATGTTCTCCAGACTGCGCCATGTGTGTTTGAGAGAGAGAGAGATACATACATACATACATACATACATACATACATACATACATACATACATAGCTGGTCTGAGCTGGAGTCACTTAATGGTGTGTGTTGAACTCAGAGCTTGACTGTATGTTTTGGTCTAACCAGTAGTTTTAACCAGTAATTTTCTGATTAGACCAGAATCTGAACAAATTGTAATAGTATAATAGCTGACGTCTAGGTTCAGCTAGGGATTTTTTTGAATTAGTTGCACAAGACTAGTTTATTTTTTCTCGTTGTTTACACATACAGTACATTCCAAGGACTAAGAGGTGGTAGATCTGCACAGGATATGAAGTGAGAGACTTATGCTGTAGGCTGTGCCACAGATGAGCCATGACTGACTGAGTCACTGTCTCTGAAACCACACTGTGGGGGAGAGACAGGAAGTTATGCTGTAGGCATGTGTTTGATTCACCAATCAGCCCTTTTTAACAAAATCAGCAACACTTGTGTCCAGTGTGTCCAGTGTAATAGAACATGTAGTGGTTGGGGGGGGGAAATCCGAACGCTCGCGCGGAGGGGGGGACGGCGGGTGATGGAGCATATTATAATTCATTGATAGTGGAGCGTGATTTGATTTGTATTGGGTGCCCGTGCATGTCACCTAACACCCCCCCCCCCCCCCCCCCCCCCCCTCCCAAGTACTTGAACCTTGAGCCCCCCCCATCTAATGAGAGCAGTGTATTAGATGAGCTGATGAGCACAATGTAAAACTACAGAGCTCCTCTGCCACACGGCCGGCCCTTACAGACAATCTTGTGGCGAATGTTTGTTAATCTTGTAGTAAGCAGTTTCAAACAATGCTGCCCTAGCTGACAGCTCCCCTCCTGCTACCCTCTACTCTTTAAGACTGGGGGGGGGAGGGGGGGGGTCTGCTTGGAATATAGAGGTCAGAGCGAGGATGACTCGTCCCTCAGATCTAAAGTGCACTGAAATGTTCAAAATGTAGAACGTTTGATGTGGTTGTAGCCTAACACTTTTCTGTGTTCTCTAAAAAAAATAGCCACAATATACAGACTCATTCTGTGTGTGTGTGTGTGTGTGTGTGTGTGTGTGTGTGTGTGTGTGTGTGTGTGTGTGTGTGTGTGTGTGGTGTGTGTGTGTGTGTGTGTGTGTGTGTGTGTGTGTGTGTTGCCTGTCTGTCTTTCGTCTGCACCGTCATCCCCCTACAGGACTTCCGTGACGCGGTGGCGAAGGCTTCTCGTCCGAGTGGGAAGCCTATTATAGAGGAAGCTATTCTGAACCAGATCCTGTACTATCTGCCCCAGCTCTACGAACTGAACCAGGACCTGCTCAGAGAGCTGGAGGACAGGGTGGCCCAGTGGTACTGTACTAGTTTAGAACAATAGAATTTTCACAGTACCGTGCCAACCTGAACCGATCTGTGCTGGAACGGACGTTATGTTTTCGTATTGTCCTTTCCAGCAAGGTTCCAGTATCTGTAGTGGATGCATAGCCAGGTCACCTCAGTACAGCTGGTCTTGGATTGACTCAGTAGTGTGAAAAGGGTGTAATTCAAATTTAATYGAGTGAATCAATCTCTATGACCAGAGCCACCACTAACCGATCTCCATCAACATCCCTTTTAATTAATCGTGACGAAGGAATTACACCTACATAAATCACTATCTATCAGTCCTGAGGTAAACCACACATCAAAATCTAATCACGCGGTAAATCTAAGCTTGACTGGCTAAATGTTGCATCTTTCACCAATACTGTGATAGCTCTAACTGAAATAAATCAGAGACTCCATCGCTCTCTCAATGTCTGAGCCTTTGTTTCATTGATCAGGGACGAACATGGTCGTCTAGCGGACGTCTTTGTGAAGAAAGGGCCTTATCTGAAGATGTATTCCACATACATCAGAGAGTTTGACAAGAATGTGGCCCTACTAGACGAGCATAGCAGGAAGAATCCAGCCTTCGCTGCAGTGGTGCGGGAATTTGAGGTAAACGTCTCACTGGGTCAACCCGTTTTGGTGTGTTGTTGCTTGAAGTTGAAGGCGTTGTTTGTGATATGCTTTGTTTGTTTGTGTGTGTATGTGACTTTCTGTCTGTGCATGTTTGTGTCTGCTAGTGTGTGTTGTAAATAATGTTTTTCCGACTCTGTGTCTCAGGCTGGTCCTCGCTGTGCCAGCCTGGCTCTGAGGCATTACCTGCTGAAACCTGTTCAGAGGATCCCTCAATATCAGATGCTGCTCACAGGTACACTGTTTATTATGGGCCGTGTTCCTGGACAATATCAGGATTAGACTACTAAAAAGTGCACAGAGAGATGTAACAAGATTGCTAAATCATTGCACATAATTACCGTAAACAACTCCTCCCACCTTTTAAATCGGTAAGACGAGCAAATTCAGGCATAACATGCCAGCAACAAATGCAGCCACTACACATCTAAGTATAACTGACCAAATCATGAAAGACAATCATTGTAATTTTGAGTGTGGAAGAGGCTAATTCTTTTTTTGTGTTTATCAACAATGACAAGCCACCAGGGTCTGACAACTTGGATGGAAAATTACTGAGGATCATAGCGGACTATATTGRCACTCCTATTTGCCATATCTTCAATTTAAGCCTACTAGAAAGTGTGTTCCCTCAGGCCTGGAGGGAAGCTAAAGTKATTCCGCTACCTAAGAATAGTAAAGCTTTACTGGCTCAATAGCCGACCAATCAGSCTGTTACCAACCCTTAGTAAACTTCTGGGAAAAATGGTGTTTGACCAGATACAATGCTATTTTACAGTAAACTAATTGACAACAGACTTTCAGCACGCTTATAGGGAAGGACATTCAACAAGCACAGCACTTACACAAATGACTGATGATTGGCTCAGAGAAATTGATGATAAAAAAGATTGTGGGAGCTGTTTTGTTAGACCCCAGTACGGCCTTTGACATTATCGATCGTAGTCTGCTGGTGGAAAAACGTACGTGTTATGGCGMTACACCCCCTGCTATATTGTGGATAAAGAGTTACCTGTCTAACAGAACACAGACGGTGTTCTTTAATGGAAGCCTCTCCAACATAATACAGGTAGAATCAGGAATTCCCCAGGGCAGCTGTCTAAACCGGTTACTATTTTTAATCTTTAATAATTACATGGGTAATTTGGGTAAAGCCAGTGTGTCTATGTATGTGGATGATTCAACACTATACACGTCAGCTACCACAGCGACTGAAATGACTGCAACACTTAACAAAGAGCTGTAGTTAGTTTCAGATTGGGTGGCTAGAAATAAGTTAGTCCTAAATATATCTAAAACTAAAAAGCATTGTATTTCGYACAAATCATTCACTAAACCCTAAACCTCAACTAAATCTTGTAATGAATAATGTGGAAATTGAGCAAGTTGAGGTGACTTAACTGCTTAGAGTAACCCTGGATTGTAAACTGTCATGACCAAAACATGTTGATGCAACAGTAGCTAAGATGTGGAGAAGTCTGTCCATAATAAAGCGTTGCTCTGCCTTAACAACACTATCAACAAGGCAGGTCCTACAGGCCCTAGTTTTGTTGCACCTGGACTACTGTCCAGTCGTGTGGTCAGGTGCCACATAGAGGGACTTAGGAACATTTATAATTGGCTCAGAACAAGGCAGCAAGGCTGGCCCTTCAATGTAAACAGAGAGCTAACATTAGTAATATGCACGTAAATCTCTCATGGCTCTCATGACTTCATCATTACTTGTTTTTGTAAGAAGTGTTGACATGCTGAATGCACAGAAATGTCTGTTTTTAAACTACTTGCATACAGCTTGGACACTTATGCATACCCCACAAGACATGCCACCAGAGGTCTCTTCACAGTCCCCATGTCCAGAACAGACTATGGGAGGCACACAGTACTACATAGAGCTATGACTACATGGAACTCTATTCCACATCAGGTAACTGATGCCATCAGTAGAATCAGATTTTAAAAACAGATAAAAATACACGTTAGGGAACAACAGGGGACTGTGAAGAGACACACACACAGGTACAGACACGCATACACATGATAAGACACACACACGTACATATTGTTTTGTGTGGAAGTAGTGGAGTAGTGGCCTGAGGGAACACACTTAATATGTTGTGAAAAGTGTTATGAAATCGAATGTCATGTAATATTTGAAATTGRATATAACTGCCTTAATGGTGCTGGACCCCAGGAAGAGTAGCTGCTGGGATCCTTAATAAATACAAATTATTTGAGGGAACAATGTGAAGCAAATTTGTGAAGTAAGCTAAATGGTGTCACATCGCCATCTACTGGTCAAAGACATTCAAAACATGTCGAGAATTTTCCAGCTACTCCTCAAGCCACTCATACTCAGATTTTGAAGCTTGGTCCAAATCTGATTTGATGACATAACGAGCTTTAACATGTCAGAGGGCTTAGCATCGCACGAGACTAATGTGAAAAAATGTCTTTCACCACATCACTCTTGTATAATTCCATTTCACAAGCACCTTTTTGGTTGTTGTACGTCAGGATTTTCACGGTCCAATTACATTACAAGAATTTCCAATACAATTCAAGGCACTTGTCCTGTGTAGTAACAAAGGCACCTGAATTGACCTATTGACCTGCTACACTGTTCCTAGTGAAGTATCATTGGATAGAATATGTTTTTATGTTCTCTAAAATGGTGTGTCATTTCAGACTACCTGAAGAACCTGTCTCCAGACTCGGCAGATTACAAAGACACACAAGGTAAAGCAAAACACTCGGTATCATGGTCAAGGATGTCCTCTGCATAAAATCATTCTAAGACTTATTCCCCTCAACAGCACAGGGGGGTCTCAACATTTATTGTAGAGAGCACGACAAACGTAGTAGCTGTAATAGACAGAAGTGAACCAGAAAGTCTGGGGCATTAAATGTGTTATATTAGTAATAATAATAGTAGCCTAATCCCTGTATCTCCATATCCACCCACAGCTGCTCTGGGCATCGTGAAGGAGGTGGCCAACCATGCCAATGACATCATGAAACAYGGGGTGAGATAGAAGAACATAGTTTTACTCGTCTTTTTAAWTCACTGCCTTTATGACTATAGCTGTGGTGGAATATTCACTCTCTTTTGTTGTTGTTGTCCTCTTTTCTCTCAGGATAACTTCCAGAAGCTGATTCAGGTTCACTGCCTTTATGACTATAGCTGTGGTGGAATATTCACTCTCTTTTGTTGTTGTCGTCCTCTTTTCTCTCAGGATAACTTCCAGAAGCTGATTCAGGTTCAGTGCCGTCTGAACGGACACCGTGAGATCGTCCTGCCTGGGAGGGTGGGTATCTGCAGGGACCTCCCTGGCTCACTGATAGGAATTTGGGTTCTTCATTGATTATGGATTGGCTTCTAAAGAGTTATAGCACTGGTGTCTGATGTGTGTTGTGTTACTGAAAGAGTTACATCACTGGTATCTAATGTGTGGTGTGTTACTGAAAGAGTTACATCACTGGTGTCTGATGTGTGGTGTGTAACTGAAAGAGTTACATCACTGGTGTCTGATTTGTGGTGTGTAACTGAAAGAGTTACATCACTGGTGTCTGATGTGTGGTGTGTAACTGAAAGAGTTACATCACTGGTGTCTGATGTGTGGTGTGTAACTGAAAGAGTTAAATCCCTGGTGTCTGATGTGTGGTGGTGTTCCAGGTGTTCCTGAAAGAGGGTGTCTGATGGTGGTGGTGGTTCCAGGTGTTCCTGAAAGAGGGTGTTCTGATGTGTGGTGTGTTCCAGGTATTCCTGAAAGAGGGTGTTCTGATGTGTGGTGTGTTCCAGGTATTCTGAAAGAGTTAAATCCCTGGTGTCTGATGTGTGGTGTGTTCCAGGTGTTCCTGAAAGAGGGTGTCTGATGTGTGGTGTGTTCCAGGTGTTCCTGAAAGAGGGTGTCTGATGTGTGGTGTGTTCCAGGTGTTCCTGAAAGAGGGTGTTTGATTGGGTGTGTTCCAGGTGTTCCTGAAAGAGGGTGTCTGATGTGTGGTGTGTTCCAGGTGTTCCTGAAAGAGGGTGTTCTGATGAAGCTCTCCAGGAAGGTCATGCAGCCCAGGATGTTCTTCCTGGTGAGTAGGAAACAAAATGAGCCTTTCTTAATTTGACTGGTTCTGATAGTGCCTTCTGATTCGTCCCTACTGAACACTACCCAGCTGTGTCTCCTTCCTTTCTCCCACCACATGTATCGGAGCATGAGATTTGATTATAGCCGTGTGAAGTACGGGTGCTTGAAAACATTTTTTTTCTCCTCACAAAAAGACTGCTGTATGAGCGGACTAAAATAGTCGTCAGCAGTGTGGGAAGAAAAGATTCTCTTCGCACCTCATAGGTCTGATAGCAACAGGCTCAGAGACCGTTTCTATCTACAAGCCATCAGACTACTGAACACTTYAACTGCACTGACCACCTGCTCTGACTCTCCACACCTTAGCACACATGCACTCACTAACACACACACACATATACACACTACACTACACCACACACACACTGAGTATACCAAACATTAGGAACACCTCCCCTTTTGTCCTCAGAACAGCCTCAATTCTTCGGGGCATGGACTCTACAAGGTGTTGAAAGCGTTCCACTGGGATGCTGGCCAATGTTGACTCCAATGCTTCCCACAGTTGTGTCAAGTTGGCTGGATGTCCTTCGGGTGGTGGACCATTCTTGATACACACAGGAAACTGTTGTGTGAAAAAGCCAGCAGTTTTGCAGTTCTTATCTCAAACCGGTTCGCCTGGCATCTACTACCATACCCCATTCAAAGGCACTTCACTTTTATCTTGCCCGTTCCCTCTTTGAATGGCACACATACACAATCCATGTCTCAAGGCTTAAAAATCCTTCGTTAACTCGTTTCCTCCCCATCTATACTGATTTGAAGTTGGTTTTACAAGTGACATCAATAAGGGATCATAGCTTTCACCTGGATTCACCTGGTCAGTCTACAGTGCCATTGGAAAGTATTCAGACCCCTTGACTTTTTCCACATTTTGTTAAATTACAGCCTTATTCTAAAATGGATTACATTGATTTTTTTCAGCAATCTACACACAATACCCCATAATGACGAAGCGAAAACAGGTTTTTAGAAARGTGTGCGAATTTATATTTGCAAATTTACATAAGTATTCAGACCCTTTGCTATGAGACTAAAAATTGAGCTCAGGTGCATCATGTTTCCATTGATCATCCTTGATGTTTCTACAACTTGATTGGAGTCCACCTGCGGTAATTTCAATTGATTGGACATGATTTGGAAAGGCACACACCGGTCTATATAACGTCCCACAGTTGACAGTGCATGTCAGAGCAAAAACCAAGCCATGAGGTCAAAGGAATTGTCCGTAGAGCTTAGAGACAGGATTGTGTCGAGGCACAGATCTGGGAAAGGGTACCAAAAAATGTCTGCAGCATTGAAGGRCCCCKAGAACATAGTGGCCTCCATCATTCTTAAATGGAAGAATTTTGGAACCACCAAGACACTTCCTAGAGCTGGCTGACTGGCCAAACTGAGCAATCGGGGGAGAAGGGCCTTGGTCAGGGAGGTGAGTGACCAAGGACCCGATGGTCACTCTGACAGAGCTCTAGAGTTCCTCTGTGGAGATGGGAGAACCTTCCAGAAGGACAGCCATCTCTGCAGCACTCCACCAATCAGGCCTTTAGGGTAGAGTGGCTAGACGGAAGGCTGTCTTCAGTAAAAGGCGCATGACAGCCCGCTTGGAGTTTGCCAAAAGGCACCTAAAGATTCTCTGGTCTGATGAAACCAAGGTTGAACTCTTTGACCTGAATGCCAAGCGTCACGTCTGGAGGAAACCTGGCACCATCCCTACGGTGAAGCATGGTGGTGGCAGCATCATGCTGTGGGGATGTTTTCAGCGGCAGGGACTGGGAGACTAGTCAGAATTGAGGCAAAGCTGAAAGGAGCCAAATACAGAGAGATCCTTGATGAAAGCCTGCTCCAGAGTGCTCAGGACCTCACACTGGGGCGACGGTTCACTTTCCAACAGGACAACTACCCTAAGCACACAGCCAAGACKACAGAGGAGTGGCTTCAGGACAAGTCTCTGAATGTCCTTGAGTGGCTCAGCCAGAGCCCGGACTTGAACCCGATAGAACATCTCTGGAGAGACCTGAAAATAGCTGTGCAGCAACGCTCCCCATCCAATCTGACAGAGCTTGAGAGGATCTGCAGAGAAGAATGGGAGAAACTCCCCAAATACAGGTGTGTCAAGCTTGTAGCGTCATACCCAAGAAGACTCGAGGCTGTAATCGCTGCCAAAGGTGCTTCAACAAAGTACTGAGTAAAGGGTCTGAATACTTATGCAAATGTYATATTTCAGTTTTTTTATTTTAATAAATTAGCAAAAATGTATTGATGAGGAAAATAAGGCTGTAACGAAATGTGAAAGGGGTCTGAATACTTTCCGAAGGCACTGTATGTCATGGAAAGTGTCTATGTACACTCAGTGAAATTCATGCTACACACACATCACAACACCTGCTTCCGGACTTTTATTATTATTGCTAAATACTGCACAATTTAAACACTAGCCCCCGCAATCCCCCCTTCCCCAAAGGATGTGTAAATATTGGACTATAAACTGTGCTTTCCTGTATTATAATTATGCAAAAATATATATTTTCTACTGAGCCATTTAATTTACATTCTTATATTTTATTAGTTCTTATTGTTGTTGCATTGTTGAAGGAACCTGCAAGTAAGCATTTTGGTGGATGCCGTATACCATGTGTATCCTGAACAGACGACTAATAAAACTTGAAACTTACTCTCGAGTGTTGGTGTCTCGATGAGCAATTCCAGTGAATACATGTTTTTTTCGTTTGTTTTTTCAACCAGTTCAACGACACATTGCTGTACACCACACCTGTTCAATCTGGCCAGTTCAAACTCAACAACATGCTGTCTCTGACTGGGATGAAGGTGAGAACTCATTAACTGTCTGAAATTGCACCCTATTCCCTATATAGTGCACTACTTTAGACCAGGGCTGGCACCCTATTCCCTATATAGTGCACTAATTCTGGCCAGAGCCACATAAAGCAGTATGGATCAATTTCAGATGAGATTATAGTTTTAATGTTCCACCACAAAACTATGTTATTTCTCTGGTAAGAGAACTTGTAATAGTTGTTATGTTAAAAATGTATGTAATTGTAGGTCAGCAAGCCCAGCCAAGAGGCCTTTCAGAATGAGCTGACCATTGAGAGTGTGGAACGCTCCTTCATACTCTCTGGCAGGTAAGAACCGGTCACAATATAGAGCAAGTTGTAATGCTTCATATTTAAGCAATAAGGCCTGAGGGAGTGTGGTTTATACCACGGCTAAGGGCTGTTCTTAAGCACGATGCAACGCGGAGTGCCTGGATACACCCCTTAGCCGTGGTATATTGGCCATATATCACAAACCCCCGATGTGCCTTATTGCTATTATAAACTGGTTATCAACGTAATTAGAGCCGTAAATATAAATGTTTTGTCATACCCGTATATGGTCTGATATACCACGGCTGTCAGCCAATCAGCATTCAGGGCTCGAGCCACCCAGGTTATAATACTGATTATAAGCATGTATGAAGCTATATAATCTCTTATAAAAGGGATTATTGAACATGGCTGGTGGCATTTAGTCAGGATCGGTATGAGATTATTATAAGACATTATAACAGGGTTCATACATTCTTATGACAAGGGCACATGACCCTTTAGTCTCTAAGCTCTGATGCTGCTGCTGGTCATTAGTAGCCTACCAAACTTGCTTAACTGCCTGATACTCAGCACTCTATTGTCCTCCTAATCACAATGACATCAATGCAAATGTTTTCGAAAATCTAATCAAGCACTTCATGAGAGCTCATGTTGCGCAACATTTCTATAGGCTATGCAATTGTGCGAGAAAACAGAGTGACAGCCTTTATTAAAAAGAATAGGATCCCATCAGCTTTCTATAGGCCAGGCCTACTACATTTATTTCTCAGCTTTCCTAATATTTACCACCATGCTTATATTTACAACAGGAGTYTAGCCTACCTGGCTGGCATGAAATTAAACCCCGGGGAAYAGCGTCCTCCATTCGTTATTTAAGTGCATAGATGACATGTCTTTTTCCCTGCTGCCCCTGTTTCAATACAGGTGCATGATAATGGTCCATTCTAATTCAAAACAAATGTCACACATATATTCTTTTGTATATTTTAAGACGAGATTAAATTAAGAATAGTCCGATGGGTGACAATATTAGCCTATCACTTGTGACTGATATATTATCACTTGTGAATGATGCCCAGCATAAGAAACAATGCCTTCGAAAACATAGTCGCACACCTCAGGTAGCCTAGCCCATAGGCCTATTTGAATAAGGTTTGTATCACACCTCAGGTAGCATAGCCCATAGGCCTATTTGAATAAGGTTTGTATCACACCTCAGGTAGCATAGCCCATAGGCCTATTTGAATAAGGTTTGTATCACACCTCAGGTAGCATAGCCCATAGGCCTATTTTAATAAGGTTTGTATCACAACTAAAGTGGCCAAATATCTTCTTAAAATGAAGCACATTAATCCGCTTTACAAGGGGTGTAGAGCCTAACTAGCATACATATGCCTGTCTCTTATACACATCTAGATGTGTATAAGAGACAGAGTTTAAAGTTTAGGGAAGATAATTTTCACCATAAAAAATGCACCTTTTATAATAAAAGCATTACGTGCATAATTGCATTGATAATGGCTTTTGATAATGGTGTTTTTCCCGCTAAATTTATAGCCTACTACCATGTGCGCATTGCTGCCCTTTTATAATGTGAAGAAATAGCCTAATAGTTTATCAACATGTTATTTTAAACGTTCTAATCTGTTGAGTCGGCCACATTGCATAAAACAGGTTTGTATTAATTTGGGATCTATCGCATCCCACAACTGTCCCAGACTATGTTTGGAATATTTATTTCTCGCACAGAATAGAATAGGTRAACTGTTGTACTATGGGGAATAGTATATTGACATYGACTAGTACTTTTGCTGTTTGTTAGGCCTACTCATCTTGTTGGCTGACGAAAAAATATCTTCAATATGCAACTCGTAATTGGATAAGGACGCGCACGGTTGTGTCCCGGATGTGTCCGTCTTAATTTGTAGCCTATAAGAAAGACCCGATCACGTGACGGAGAGCGGTGCGAGTGAGAGACGCTTCAGATTGCGCCGCACACACAGGGAGAAGAGCACAACACAGCACTCCGGGCCGCAAAAGGCATTGATTTGTTTATGGTGCGTTACCGCAACAAAGGGGATGCCGTGTTGAAATTCGAGGCATTATTAAGTACTTGTCAAATTGTGAATGATAGACTATTGGCGTGTGTACAGCCTGCGCAAAAKAACTAAGCAGAGCTCATACCTTTCAAGCRACTTTATTTCAAATCATCATAATGGATTTATTGTGAAGGTGTAGGTTATATTACATGGATTTATTAGCCTACAATCCTTGTGTGGAAGCCAGGAGTTGCTAAATGTGTTTACGTTAATTAAGGGTAAATTACCGTGAGACCGACAGTTATTTGCTTGACAATCACTGGCTGACGAAATTTCGTGACCACCACAGCCCTAATTACAACAATTATTTTAAATAATTGTAACTGCATAATAATACATTAAACCTGCTGGCCTAGTAKAGTGTTACCCATCTATTTAACCTTGAATTAAACAATAATTTCATGTCTAGTTCAGCAGTAGTCTGACACYTCCTGTCTTCTTCTACTGTAGTTCTGCGGTTGAGAGAGATGATTGGCTGGAGGCCATCTCCACAGCGATCAATGACTACACCAGGAAGAAGATTTCCTTCATCTCCAGCAAGACTCTGGAGGAGGTAGTGATGACATAATTATAGCACATTATAAGGGGATCGTACATGACAAGCGTTACGATGCATTATAACTGCGTCATAGTGCATTATACCTGCAGGCTTTGAATAAGGTATTACAGAGGGGTTGAGATGGGGAGAAGACAGAGTTCTATTTCTCACAAATTGGACAATAAAGTCTATTCTGTTCTATACTATTCTATTCTATGTGCAGACTGGGTCTGAGGACAGTGACAGTGGAGCCTCTTTGGGTTCTAAGGCCCCTATCTGGATCCCAGACCCAAGGGCCACCATGTGTATGGTCTGTACCTGTGAGTTCACCCTCACCTGGAGACGACACCACTGCCGAGCCTGTGGAAAGGTGAGGGGTGCAATTACATAGAGTATTATTAAGAACATTTGAATTAAAACATTATTATACCGTATCGCTATGGATGAGGGGCGTCTTCCACTGGGACCACAGAACGTACAGTATGCCTCAGTGMGTTTAAGAATTTCACACACAATCATTAAGAAAGGCTGTACCATTTGGTTTATGTTTGAACCTTCCAACRTTTTGGTTTATGTTTCTGTGTATGCAGTAGATATAATGTCATTGCAAATATCGCACACTCTAGAATGCCCTTCAAGCCAATCAGAAACGAGTATTCAACAATGCCGTGGTATAGTAATTCATGTTTGTATACCATCTATAGGTGGTGTGCCAGTCCTGCTCCTCCAACAAACACTGTCTGGAGTATCTGAAGAACCAGCTGGCCAGAGTGTGTGATCAGTGCTTTATTGTACTACAGCAGCAGAGAAGTAAGATGTGTGTGTGTGTGTGTGTGTTAAAGAACCAGCTGGCCGTAGTGTGTGATCAGTGCTTTATTGTACTACAGCAGCAGAGAAGTAAGATGTGTGTGTGTGTGTGTGTGTGTGCTGTCTCTTATACACATCTAGATGTGTATAAGAGACAGGCTGGCCGTAGTGTGTGATCATAGCCAGCAGAGGCGTAAGGCCTGCCTCCATGTAACACACTGGTACACAGTAGAGGGCCCAGTGCCCTAGCCTCTATCTTTTTGTGTTCACGCCATACGAGATGAGGCAACCACTGACCAGTATGACACAGTGATTTGCTTCTTTGTTCACTTTGGGTCACCATGATCATCTGTTAGTTGTCAGGGCTACACCACAGTATACTATGACAATAAACGTGTCATTTGCTGCATCAGCAATGTATTTGGACACAAGACCTGCAGGTGATAAACCAAACAGAACAGCAGATTCAGAAGCCATTTTTTTTTTTACAGATTACCACAAGTACCTCCGAAAGTATCTCCAACAATGACGTGATGGATTGGCTTTTAATATGTAATAACATTCTTGATGGAAAAAGATCCTATGTGTCGTTTTAATCAGAAAAGGGACTTGTCCCCCCCCCCCCCCCCCCCCCCCCCCACACCCACACACATCATTTTAACATGGCAATGATTTATGTCAACGTTAATCTGGGGGAGTACATGTCCAGTAGATCATGAGACATCAGTACAGATTAGAATAGATCTTGCTTCCAAACAGTGGTTCATTGATTGATTGGTTTACTTTATTAGATGAATAAATAGATGCAGAAGAACACTGTACATTTTGGGTCCAGTCATTAAGGATGTTTCTTTTGTCCGTTCCCCTTTTTTCCAGGTGAAAAGGCCCTGTCTGCAACTCTCTCCCCTGGTGGAAAATCCTCCTTTGCTTTCACCAGGAAAACGAAGAAGATCCCTGCTGCCCTCAAGGAGGTGACTAGTCTACCACTCTAAAGTTCAATCAGAGTCGTTCGTATTCATTAGGGAACAGTGACACCATAGTAAAACGTTTCATAATGGACAATTAGCATTTCAGATTCAGATATCTCCCCGGTTCAGACTGTTTACATCCATTCGGTGCCCATTTGAACACGACCGATATGTTACTGATGATTAGTCAGTGACGTTATCCAATGATCTTTGCTGTTTTCAGGTGACAGCAAACACAGACAACTCGTCTATGAGTGGTTACCTGCAGAGGTCAAAGGGCAATAAGAAGCAGGGGAAGAGGCTTTGGTTCGTCATCAAGAACAAAGTCCTGTATACGTACGCTGCCAGTGAGGTAGGTGCTGCCGTAGACTGTATTGTAAATACATCTGATCAAGATGTTGTCAAAGACCTTCTCAATGTTTTCTACACCTGTTACTCACATAACACTCATGCCTCTGCTATTCTATATTTTGAGACATTATTTCAGTTCTGTTCTGCTATAGTTTTTTAAATTATTTTTTTATGATAAAGATAAGTGTTTGAGTAATTTAATTCACCAAAATCCAACTTCTCTTTCTCTCTCTCTCCTCTCTCGCTCTCTCTCTCTCCTGTCTCTCTCTCTCTCTCCTGTCTCTCTCTCCCTCTCCTGTCTCTCTCTCTCTCCCTCTCCTGTCTCTCTCTCTCTCTCTCCTGTCTCGCTCTCTCTCTCTCCTGTCTCTCTCTCTCTCCTGTCTGTCATAGGACGTGGCAGCGTTAGAGAGCCAGCCATTGCTGGGCTTCATGTTGAAAGAGGAGGAAGAGGGGGCAGGACCGGCAGTTCAGAAGCAGCAGTTCAAGCTCTATCACAAAAACACGCTGCATTACATTTTCAAGGCAGACGACAGCCAAACTGCCCAAAGGTAGAGTACAGAAGGATTGAATGCCAATCATATGATGCTGATTCATTGAATATATTAGACCATTAAAAAAAAAGAAATGCATACATAAGGGAGGCTCCAGCCGGTGACGCCTCCAAATACAATTTAAGAAAATCATCAAGGATAACACAAAACTTAAAAGCTTATTTCCATTGTGGTCCTTTTGAAGAGGGAAGGGGGGGGATGCAACAAGGTTATTGATTCCAGGGTTATTGATTTAAGGGCTGGGGAGATGAGCTATAAGCGGCAGTACTTCACTTTACCTCTAAGAGTTATTTATTTACCCCTTATTTTACCAGGTAAGTTGACTGAGAACACTTTCTCATTTACAGCAACGACCTGAGGAATAGTTACAGGGGAGAGTTTACCTGAACATAATATTGCAGCTTCTCTATAGGATACATATTTGTTCCCGCTTAAAGATGTACACATGCTTCCCAGCCGAAACAGTTTGTGCATATATTATGATGACATTTTGTGACGTTTTTGTTCGTTTTGAACTTCGGTGAGGTGTTTTTTGGCTGTTCGGGCACACAAGTTTTTTTCTGGAGGCAAACCAAAGTACGGAGCTGAAGTCTACGCACCTTTGTCGGTGATTGGTGAACAGTAGGGATTCTTCAATAATGTATTTGTCATTGAACAAGAGACGAATCGTTTTCCTGCATATTTTTTAATTGAAAAATACTGCACCAAACATTTTAGTTAGATGTAAAATTGCGCAAAAATGTAAATTAATGACAGATTTATTGAGTTATCTTCGATTAATTCAGATTATTTTGAGGAAGTGTAACTGGCTACGACATCTCAAAATGGACAAACAGTACTATTGCTACCCCCCCCCCCCTTGTTTTTCAAGCGAAGGTCTTTTAAGAACTGAAGCATGCCGATACCATACTCTCAACTGTGATACACATACGTGATAGCCTACTAACTGTGTTATTTGTCTTTGACAGATGGATAGATGCGTTCAAGGAAGCCATGGTGCTCTAACCATCATTCCCTGTGCCTGCAGTCGATGCACTGTACCTAAGCAGTGACCTTATGAAGGTGTGGCCGTGTCACTGCTTGATGATGTGAATTTTGTAATTGTATTGTAATACAATGAATATGTCTCTACTGAAAAACAATAAGAGCACAGTGGAGGCATTAATTTCTGATGCAAGCATACCTATATCCCCAATGAAGGATTTCTAAGCAAAAATGAAATACACATTTTTACTGTTGATATGATGCAGATTTTTGGGGTGGGATTATGGGTCATAGAACACAGGTGGGTCGTTCCATCAATTAGGTGCCATTTTGAGCAGTGTAACGTGGTGAAACAAAACGTTTGATTTCACCTCATTTGAACATTTTATCATGAAGAGCACATGTTCAACTTCAGAAAAAATAAAAATTTTCCATCTCAAGAGGTTGAATAAAAACTATACTATAGTATAAGTGCAAAATAAAGTAACAGGGTTGGCTGTGACAGGGTTGGCTGTGACAGGGTRGGCTGTGACAGGGTCGGCTGTGACAGGGTCGGCTGTGACAGGGTCGGCTGTGACAGGGTCGGCTGTAAGCGGTTCGGCAATTTTCATCTTTAAACAACCATAAATCCCCTTGTGACAGGAGGAATAGAAGTTTGTTGTGTGCCACAGGGATGAGCAATTGAAAGTAAACTTCAGATTTTTGTTTTATTTTATTGTTAAAACATTTCTAGCCTGTGTATGTCAACCCATCAATGTGTAACAGGGTTGACATGTTATGTTCGACCCACTCACTTTTCCACTTTAAAACCCCAGAAAATGGCCAAAATGAGTAGAACCAGCTTACCTGCTTATACACTATGGTTTGAATATTATATATTTATTTTGCAGAACATTTTATTTTAAGGAATAGTTTCACCATATTAAAATGAGAGTTCAGCTCACATAACAGGGTTGACAAAATGAGGGACAGACGTAAATTAATCACTAATCACATTAAATAAATACATTTTCAGAAATGACTTTGTCAAAGTAACAAAATAACTAGAGCTTTACAATGATGGTGAAATCTTGGATAAATGTTGGGATTAAAGTGTGTTAATCTTCATAGACGTCATAGATGGTCCACGGAGGGATGACAAATTTCTGCATTTTGGCACTTTAGCAAGTCTTTATTTATATGAAAAATATGTTTTTATTAAATTATCCATGTGCTATATATTAAAGGGCACTTCAATTTTTTTATTTTATTTAACTAAGCAAGTCTGTTAAGAACAAATTCTTATTTACAATGACGGCCTACCCCGGACAAACCCTAACCAGGACGATGCTGGGCCAATTGTGTGCCGCCCTATGGGACTCCCAATCACTTCTGGTTGTGATACAGCTTGGAATCGAACCAAGGTCTGTAGTGACGCCTCTAGCACTGAGATGCAGTGCCTTAGACCGCTGGGCCACTCGGGAGCCCAAAATTAATATAACGGGCTTTTAAAATGCAATATTTGGGCACAATTTCTACTTAAAATGTCAGAGATGCAAAAGCCACTTATTTCGTGGATCAACCCAGGTGCTAAAGTCACTATACATGGTGGAAGACCATATTTGGCCTTATTTTACCAATGCAAATGCCGTCAGCCCTCTCATCTCTTGTACATAAGAGCTGTAGAGTTTTGTTTCAGACATGTCATTGCTGATGACATCTGCATTTTTAGTATTTGCCGTTAAGGTTGATTTGAATATCTTATTTTAATGCATTATGCAGAACAGTCAAATAAATGTGTGGTTTTATCACAGGACTTGTTCTATGGAATGTTGTTGATACATAAGACCTCTTATCATCATGCCATTGCAGTAAGGTCATCAGGGGGAAACACAACGTGAGCATAATTCACATCAATACAGCTTTATCTCAGACACTGCATTGAGTAGTACAGACATGTCTGTTTGTTTACGGGCACCTGAAAAACATTGATGCATTTGTGTGTGTGGGGTGGGGAATTCACTCATGAACACATGGGCCTTTGCACTTGTTCTGTGGAATGAATAAATCAAATCCCAACAGTTTACCTCTCAATATTCCTTTATTAGGCACTAGAGCACTCGATCCTAGTTATTAAACTCTAACATTTTGCTATCATGGATACTGATTTTAAATAGAATTTGAAATAAATCAAGTTTACATGTATTTTATATTTACTGGTCTGATTACCCTTTTCTGCACTATGTGCCTATTTTAATAAACACTTGTCGTATTTTCGCTGTCTCATCTCTTATGCCATCAACAGTAGGCTAACGGGACAGAATTGTGGGCCTGGGATAGAATTCCCGTCTTGTTTTTTCTGACGGTGCAAACTAGGCTATTTGATTGGTTTAAAGAAAATCTCAGAGATCTTAAATTGTGGGAAGGATACTGTAGTTTGGTGGTCTAAGTGATTAGTATCAAGTTCTGAATAATCTCTATGATTGCCCTTTACTTTGAACAGTTCTCCTCCTCTCACCTTTTTCCTTCGCTTGTGTACTTCAGTGCACAACACAACAGCTGTCTGTGACCAGGCGAAAAAACTTTTCCAAGCTAAAACTTCATACCATAACTGCTAACCGCTACACACAGCCTACATCGTTGTCACCATAATTAGCTAACGTCATTGTCAACATAGCTACTAAAACTAATGCGTTAGTAAACCCGCTACAATCATGCAGTACAGTGTACAGCAAGCAGTTTAGCACTTACACCGGAGGGCCCGGTGGCAATAAATTAATACAACTAAAAGCTTACCTTGACTTGGAAGAGTTCCTGTGTTGGATAGCCTTAGCCAGCTAGCTAACATAGAATCCCTCTCTGTTTGATTAGGCTAAACTAGCTAGCTGCATTTACTAGCTAAGTACAGTAAGTGAAAGTGGGAAAAAAATACAACAAAATATAGCTAGCTCTCTCATCTCAACTACTCACCACATTTTATGCACTGCAGTGCTAGCTAGCTGTAGCTTATGCTTTCAGTACTAGATTAATTCTCCGATCCTTTGATTGGGTGAACAACATGTCAGTTCATATTGCAAGAGCTCTGATAGGTTGGAGGACGTCCTTTGGAAGTCATCATAATTACTGTGTAAGTCTATGGAAGGGGGTGAGAAGAACTATAGGTCTTTACCTAGGATCGGGTCCAACTTTTGGGACCCTAAATAGACCTGGGGCTTTCCCAACTGGACCCGTCGTGAATATATACATTTTAAAAAATAGAGACCCGTTCTAAACGGACCCGAGCACAACCAGACCCCTTCTGAACGGACCCGAGGACAGCTAGACCCGTTCCGTATCGATCTGGTCAGATCCAGACCCGATCAGATCCAGACCCGATCAGAGTGAGGGAAGCAGCAGAAAATTCTTTATTCTTATTTTTTTAAAGCTACTTTGTTAACCGGAGCTGATAAAGCGCGAGAGAAGGGAGAGGCCGTACTGTGAGCGAGTGACACAGGGAGGAGGGAGAGACGAGACAGCAACCAACAAAGCTGACTCGTGCTATAGTAGACTAATAGCTGCCATAGCTAGGTTATTTTATTCATCATCAAATATGATTATGTAGTGCCTGTTGGACTGCATCAAACCGGGAGAAGCTAGCTAGGCTAACTGAGGCTGCAGTGCATGTGCTTTGTCATCCTACAGTTACAAACCACAACTCCATTCAGCATGTTAAGTAGCAGCCTGCCTATTGGCTCTTGGTCGTTGTAGCCTATCCTTCAACTTTTAATTACGTCAATTTAATTCCATCTTCCATTGATTAGATCTCCTAACTTTTGCCACACACAGAGGCTCTATGACTGCAGCCTAATGCTGCTTTGATGACTTATGATTGGCCAACAACAAGCTATTGGCCAACAACAGGCTGGATCCACAGGCTTCACTCTTGTGAAAAGCAGCAGCATAAATTATAAAATGTCTCTCTCTACCTCAGCAGTTGCATTTTGGTCTGTACGGGCCAGTTAAAATTTCACATACCCAAGACAATCCTATCAGATCCGACCCAGACCCGTGACACGCATTTAGAATGCAGGATAACAATGGCTGTAGATTTGTGATTCGTCACTTGCTTTATTTGCATCTTTCCATTAGGGATGCCTACTCTGTGAAGTGCGTGTGCAAAGGGTAAAGTTTACACACTCTAATGTACTTATCCTCTTGCTCAGTTGTGCACCGGGGCCTCTTTCTATTCTGGTTAGAGCTAGTTTGTGCTTTTATGTGAATGGAGTAGTACACAGCATTGTACAGGATCTTCAGTTTCTTGGCAATTTCTTGCATGGAATAGCCTTCAATTCTCAGAACAAGAACAGACTGACGAGTTTCAGAAGAAAGGTCTTTGTTTCTGGTCGTTTTGAGCCTGTAATCGAACCCACAAATGCTGATGCTCCAGATACTCAACTAGTTTAAAGAAGGCCAATTTTATTGCTTTTTTAATCAGAACAACAGTTTTCAGCAAGGACATTTTAAACAAGGACATTTCTAAGTGACCCCAATCTTTTGAACGGTAGTGTATATGTACAGTACCAGTCAAATTTGGACACACCTACACATTCAAGGGTTTCTTTATATTTATTATTTTCTACATTGTAGAATAATAGTMWAGACATCAAAACAAACTATGAAATTACACACATGGAATAATGTAGTAACCAAAAAAGTGTTAAAGAAATCAGAATATATTTTTGATTCTTCAAAGTAGATGCTCTTTGCCTTGATGACAGCTATGCACACTCTTCGCATTCTCTCAACCAGCTTCATAAAGAATGCTTTTCCAATAGTCTTGAAGAAGTTCCCACGTATGCTGAGCACTTGTTGGCTGCTTTTCCTTCACTCTGCGGTCCAACTCATCCCAAACCCTATCAATTGTGTGATTGTGGAGGCCAGGTCATCTGATGCAGCACTCCATCACTCTCCGTGGTCAAATTGCCCTTACACAGCTTGGAAGTGTGTTGGGTGATTGTCCTGTTGAAAAACAAATGATAGTCGCACTAAGTGCGAACCAGATGGGATGGCGTATCGCTGCAGAATGCTGTGGTAGCCATGCTGGTTAAGTGTGCCTTGAATTCTAAATAAATCACTGACAGTGTCACCATCACACCTCCGCCTCCATGCTTCACGGTGGGAACGACACATGCAGAGATCATCCGTTCATCTACTCTGTGTCGCACAAAGATACGGCGGTTGGAACCAAAAATCTAAAATTTGGACTCCACCGGTCTAATGTCCATTGCTTGTGTTTCTTGGCCCAAGCAAGTCTCTTCTTATTGGTGTCCTTTAGTAGTGGTTTCTTTGCAGCAATTCAACCATGAAGGCCTGATTCACGCAGTCTCCTCTGAACAGTTGATGTTGAGATGTGTCTGTTACTTGAACTCTGAAACATTTATTTGGGCTGCAATTTCTGAGGCTGGTACCTCTAATTGGATAAGTTCCCAATGCAGCATAGGTAACTCTGGGTCTTCCTTTCCTGTGGTATTCCTCATGAGAGCCAGTTTCATCATCGCGCATGATGGTTTTTGCGACTGCACTTGAAGACATTTTCAAAGTTCTTTAAATGTTCTGTATTCACTGACCTTCATGTCTTAAGGTAAGGATGGACTGTTGTTTCTCTTTGCTTATTTGAGCTGTTCTTGCCATAATATGTACTTCTTTTACCAAATAGGGCTATCTTCTGTATACCACCCCCTACCTTTTACAACACAACTGATTGGCTCAAAAGCATTAAGGAAAGAAATTCCACAAATGAACTTTTAATAAAGGAACACCTGTTAATTGAAATGCATTCCAGGTGACTACCTCATGAAACTGGTTGAGAAGAATGCCAAGAGTGTGCAAAGCTATCATCAAGGCAAAGGGTGGCTACTTTGAAGAATCTAAAATATATTTTGATTTGTTTAACACTTTTTTGGTTACTACATGATTCCATGTGTTATTTCATAGTTTTAATGTCTTCACTATTATTTTATAATGTAGAAAATAGTAAAAAAAAAAAAAAAAACTGGAATGAGTAGGTGTCCAAACTTTTGACTGGTACTGTATATACAGTGCATTCGGGAAAGTATTCAGACCCCTTCCCCCTTTTCCACATTTTAGAATAAGGCTGTAATGTAAAAAGTAATCAATCTACACACACTAGGCCGTCATTATATATAAGAATTTGTTCTTAACTGATTTGCCTAGTCAATTAAATGTTTAATAAATAAAGTGAAAATATATTTTTAGAAATTTTGCAAATTTATAAAAAATAAACATAAATAAACTCAGCAAAAAAAGAAACGTCCCTTTTTCAGGACCCTGTCTTTCAAAGATAATTCGTAAAAATCCAAATAACCTCACAGATCTTCATCTGTGGGTTTAAACACTTTTTCCCGTGCTTGTTCAATGAACCATAAACAATTAATGAACATGCACCTGTGGAACGGTTGTTTAGACTAACAGCTTGCCGATGGTAGGCAGGTAAGGTCACAGGTATGAAAACTTAGGACACTAAAGAGGCCTGTCTACTGACTCTGAAAAACACCAAAAGAAAGATGCCCAGGGTCCCTGCTCATCTGCGTGAATGTGCCTTAGGCATGCTGCAAGGAGGCATGAGGACTGCAGATGTGGCCAGGGCAATAAATTGCAATGTCCATACTGTGAGATGCCTAAGACAGCTCAACAGGGAGACAGGACGGACAGCTGATCATTTTCGCAGTGGCAGACCACGTGTAACACCTGCACAGGATCGGTACATCCGAACATCACACCTGCGGGACAGGTACAGGATGGCAACAACAACTGCCCAAGTTACACCAGGAACGCACAATCCCTCCATCAGTGCTCAGACTGTCCGCAATAGGCTGAGAGAGGCTGAACTGAGGGCTTGTAGGCCTGTTCTAAGGCAGGTCCTCGCCAGACATCACCGGCAACAACGTCGCTCGCCTATAGGCACAAACACCCTGTTGCTGGACCAGACAGGACTGGCAAAAAGTGCTCTTCACAGACAAGTCACGGTTTTGTCTCACCAGGGGTGGTCGTCAGATTTGCGTTTATCATCGAAGGAATGAGCGTTACACCGAGGCCTGTACTCTGGAGCGGGATTGAGCTGGAGGGTCCGTCATGGTCTGGGGCAGTGTGTCACAGCATCATCGGACTGAGCATGTCATTGTAGGCAATCTCAATGCTGTGCGTAACAGGGAAGACATTTGGTACCCTTCCTGCAGGCTCATCCTGACATGACTCTCCAGCATGACAATGCCACCAGCCATACTGCTCGTTCTGTGCGTGATTTCCTGCAAGACAGGAATGTCAGTGTTCTGCCATGGCCAGCGAAGAGCCCGTATCTCAATCCCATTGAGCACGTCTGGGACCTGTTGGATCGGAGGGCTAGGGCCATTCCCCCCAGAAATGTCCGGGAACTTGCAGGTGCCTTGGTGGAAGAGTGGGGTAACATCTCACAGCAAGAACTGGCAAATCTGGTGCAGTCCATGAGGAGATGCACTGCAGTACTTAATGCAGCTGGTGGCCACACCAGATACTGGCTGTTACTTTTGATTCGGACCCCCCTCTGTTCAGGGACACATTATTCCATTTCTGTTAGTCACATGTCAGTGAGACTTGTTCAGTTTATATCTTTTTTGTTGAATCTTATGTTTATACAATTATTTACACATGTTAAGTTTGCTGAAAATAAACGCAGTTGACAGTGAGGACGTTTCTTTTCTTGCTGAGTTTATTACAATCCATAACAAGACTAGAATTGTGTGTTTCCTTATTTTCCGCCTCCTGAAAACGTAATTTTTAAAATAGCCATGGAGTAGTCTGTCTCTGAACAACTGGTTATCAATAGTTTATTAACGAGAGCTACGCGTTTCCCTTTCAATCTATTTTCCTTAAATTGGATACAGAACTTTACACCATTCTGCAATTTCCTTAGGGAACTGGTCATTCATGCCAAATTTCGTGCTAGTAAGCCTTTTACACAGCATTTTAACCATTATTTTATATTTTAAAAAAGCACATTTGGCGTTCATACCTTAGTTGTAGTTGGGAAAATAACATCAGTATAAAAAAATATGTATTTAAGCAAAATGTTACTTGTTCATGTTTGTTTAGCTTACATAACACAATTTAGAACAACGCATTAAGGGAAACGGAAAGGGGGATACCGAGTCAGTTGTACAACTGAAATGTGTCTTCCGCATTTAACCCAACCCCTCTGAATCAGAGAGGTGCGGGGGCTGACTTAATCGACATCCATGGCTAAATGGGTTTGTAATAGAAAATTAATGCGTCAAAACTAATGTTGACGTCAATAAATGCATTTTCTATAGCTTCCAAAATATTTTACAATTGAGAAGTACCAAGATGGCTTCAATACAGCGCCCCCTGTCAGTCATCCATGGTGTATACACATTATTGGATAGCAGGGACCTTCCGTCTAGCCATGCCCGTGTGTCCAAACTACTGCGCGTGAGCAACACAACGTGTTTTGAGAAAAAAGGTCACGAACTCTGACCCTCCCTGAAGCAGCAGCAGACAGAAAAAATAGCATTAATTTATTAAACATCGACACACAATACGAGAGCACCGCACAATAATAGGTAAGACAACTGGATTGTGCGCGCAAAAGCTCATATCAAACGACACGTTGGTCAGCTCCGTCATGTAACACAAGGAGGAAGAATACATTTTCCAAGCCAGCAGCCTAAACTGCCATTAGCTAACAGCCTTAGCTAACGGTTCCGGACCAAGACAGTGCACCATAACCGGCAAGTAAGGATATTATATCAAAACCACACGGATAGTCGGTGTTATGACACTAAACGTAAATCAAACAAATCGCTATTCGTGTGCCAGGTATTGGCTAAAACGTGTTTGCTGGGTAGCGAGTGTTCTGTGTGAATCCTGTGCGCAGATGCTAAGTAACGTTAGCGATCTTCGAACTAGCGCAAATAAGGCGTCCCGATTTCCAGAACTAATGTTTGTAAGTATGAACACAACCAGCTAGCTAAATGTTGAATTGTAACAGACTAACAATAACCTTAAATCGTTGCAAATGTGTGCGATCTGAGCCTTGTTGCCAAACGCGATAGTCCCGCCGTTCGCTGCGTTCTCCTATGGGCCTTGAACCCTAGCGTTCTTTAACCCTTCAATTTTGACCTTTCACCCACAGGAAAAGAAATACCTTTATCTTCCGCATCGATTTTAAATAACTACTAGACCAGAGCTTATTTGTTGTGTTTACACCCATGGCTATTTATGTATAACGAGCTACATTTTCTGTGATATTTATCAACTTGGCGTAGAAGGCCAAAAAAGCAGAAGCTAGCTAACGTTAGCTTAGCACGCTAGGCCGTGCGACATTGCATTTCACGGTGTGCGCCACAGTTAACTAACGTTAGCCAGCTAACATGTCAATAGTATACAAAGTTGCTCATATAACCCTGCATCTCCCAAAAGTTAACTAGCTGCGCAACATTTACTTTAATTAACGCAACCCTGTTTGCTCACATAAGAAGCCATGAACTTCCTAGGTAGCTTCCTGTATTTGACTCTTTCTAGCTAAGTTAGCAAGATAGCTAGCTGAAGTTAGGACATGGGAACCTCAAAACATTTTCCATTGTCACATTTTAATGTCACGTGCACAGTACAGTGAGATGTCCAAATGTTGCTAGAACTGGCCCATGTTCAAACACATGTAAGGATCACTGTATGAGTCCCACTCATTGTATGCATATACATACTGTTTCCTGATGTTGTCTTCCTTATGCAATGCAAAACAAAAAGCTTTCAATGCAGATTTTCTCAACCTTGACTCTACTGAAACCTTGCTCTGATCACAACATATTTATTTTTGATTATCAATGCATACCCTTGAGTAACTACTAACTGTGTGAAACATTCCTTCCCTCTACTGCAGTTTGATGTGCCTCATGGGGCTTTGATGTGAGCAGCAGAAGGAAACAGAATCGGCGTCATGGACGGACACACTCAGAGGATTCAGCTGGTCTCAGCTGACGGTGGCATGATGGGACATCGTATCCAGGTAATATAATGGACCGGGACCCTGAGACATGGCTGTAGACTCCAATGGCGTGACATCCATGTCTCAGATCATCTCTTCTCCCTAGGTCAAGGCTTTTATGAGTCAACATATGCATGGCGAGTAGCTTCGTATGACTTTAAGGTTAGCAAGTAGCAGAACTAATAGCTTCAGGGTTGGATTCCATTGTAAAGGTACGGGACACTATAAACAGAATACTGTTTATCATCAGCATTCAACAACCCATAATGGAGCGTATTAGCTTCAGACAGTATCCTAACTGGGGGTTGGAACCGGTTTAGGGAACAGATCCGAAAACAGAAAAATAATGCACATTTTCAAGGGACATAAACAGAACCTGGAACAAAAGTGATCCATACTGTTCTGGAAAAGAACTGTCATTTTAAAATAATGGGAACTGGTTACATTTACATTTTACATTTTAGTCATTTAGCAGACGCTCTTATCCAGAGCGACTTACAGTAGAGTGCATACATTTTATTACATTTTTACATACTGAGACAAGGATATCCCTACCGGCCAAGAGCAGACGCTCTTATCCAGAGCGACTTACAGTAGAGTGCATACATTTTATTACATTTTTTTTAACATACTGAGACAAGGATATCCCTACCGGCCAAACCCTCCCTAACCCGGACGACGCTATGCCAATTGTGCGTCGCCCCACGGATCTCCCGGTTGCGGCCGGCTGCGACAGAGCCTGGGCGCGAACCCAGCCCAGCCTGGGCGCGAACCCAGAGACTCTGGTGGCGCAGCTAGCACTGCGATGCAGTGCCCTAGACCACTGCGCCACCCGGGAGCCATCCTGGCTAATGGTTAATAACGTTCTTTTACGTTCCAGGCATTTTTCTAGTACCACGTAAAAACGCAACAAAGCACCTATGCAAAGACCCCACTTTGTCACTCAAAAATGTATTACAGTATCTGTCTGCAAGCTGAAAATCTTTGCCGGTGTGTGTGTTTAGGCTACCTGCCCCTCCCCCATCCGAAGCATAGGCTATTGTACTGACATTACTAACGTGATTCATTAGATGGGGAGAAAATTTAGCTACAGAAGAATGGATTAACTTTGTCAATGCTAATTAAGGATACGGTAGCCCAAGTTATCACGTTTCACGTTGGATTTATTTACTACAAAAAGGTCAAACTTGTTTTTAATTCTGGTGCCACTCTTCACCCACAAGATAACAAGATGCCCAGTGTTTCAAGCCTCCTCAACCCTCTCTCGCTCTTTCCCCAGCCACAAAATGTCAGTCGCATCTTGCGCCATAGGTTATATTTGTCTGTCCATCACGCATGTAAACTAGCTTAGCTGCTTTATCCGCACTGATTGGGGAAGTAATTGATTTTGGTTTCAAACTGGTTCAGAACTTTATTTTGCTCGTCAGAACAGTGGGACGGACCCAAAATATAGTGGTTATGTTCAGAATGAAACAAATTATAAAAATAAACGGAGCATATTAGCTTCAGACCCAATATTACTTGTTGGTTTCTGTCATTCTCATTTGACTTGACTCTTCTCCTCCCCTTCCCCTCCAGATCGTGACGGACCAGGCGACGGGCCAGAAGATCCAGATCGTGACGGCGTTGGAGCAGGGTTCTGGTGGCAAGCAGCAGTTTATCCTGGCTAATGCAGACTACTCTACGCCAGGCAAGGTAATCCTAGCCAAGCAAGAGGCCTCGTCCCCGGGAAAGGTGATCCTGGCGGCCCCAGACGGTTCAGGGGTCAACCAGCTGCTGTTTGCCTCACCTGACCTGTCCGGCCAGCAGATCCAGGTAGAAGCCTTGACCTGCACCACCAATGATATTCTAGTCAGCAGACGTCAAACTGTATCCATGGAGGGTAGTTTCTACAGGTTTAGACAAGTCCCTTGTACTTGATTTATCAAATAATGTCACTGACTAGTTTGGAACTCACCTGGTTGTTTAAGTCGTAGCCCTTTACACTCATACCCATAAACGGGTCGAAAATGTCAGATTTGGGCACTGATAAGTGCCTAAATTGGAACGTAGTGACTGTACAGTAAATGACGTCATAGCTCTGGCTCTGTGCTTCACAGCTCTGTATGGGTTTTGATTGACCATTCTGAACTTGAGCACCGTGCGACAAGAAGTTTCCCCCATCCGTCCTGCTAATTGGACAACTGTGAGGGGAAATGCTGTAAATTTGGAGAACTCTGTGTATTTTGAAAGATGAGACAAGGATTATAATAAATACCACTTTGCTGTAATACAAGCAAGTCAAACGCCCGTAAGCCCAAATGTGCACTTTATGTTTCCATATCATAAAACTCATGTCATACACAGTGTCAACGTTTATGATCACTATGTTTGATGTACAGTTACAAGATGACATGGCGTCATCGAGCCCCACGGTGGAGGTGTCATAATACCCATAAAACCTAGCGGTCAAACAGATGAAATTTGTTTTTTCACCATAAATTTTTCCCATGGAGAGTTTAGGAAACACTTAAAATAAGGGCTATGTTTCGTGTAGGCTTACCCTGACGTTATGTTTTGATAACCATGTAAATCTCTCGGACAAGGTGAGTTTTATCAATATATTCGGCTCTATTTACTCTCAGATTCGAAAATGCTAATTAGCATCAAATTAGACATCATGCAAGACTACGAYTCCCTGCAAGCTCCTGCACGTCATCTCTAGCTGACACCTWTGCTAACAGGTATTGTGTCAATTTAAAACTTGAACAAAACAGTTCACAGAATTATCAATTTAAAGAAATGTCGCCAATTTATTCATTACTAAATTTAGCTAACATTACATGGTTAATCCAGAGATTCTTACGTTTTCCTCGATTCGGCAGTCTCCTCCAGATCATCATGACATTTGTAGTTTTTTTATGATGGTCACACTAGAAGATAATTAGCATTTAATTTTTGTGGGGATAATACAGGTGACTATGTTGATAAAAGTCACCTTGTCCTAGAGAGATTTACAGTTATCAAAACGTCACGCCAGGGTAAGCCTGCACGAAACACAGCACTTATTTATAGGGTTTCTAAAATCTCCTATGGGAAAAATGAATAATGGAACCATTTCCTTATTTGACCCCCTAGGTTTTATGGGTATTATGACTCATACTGTGGTACTCGATACCCTGTGGTGTTCTGAACAGAATGAGCCTATGTTTATTTATTGTGAAGAACATTTTCCGTGGAACACGGACCTGAATGCACGCATGACTCCTTTCTACGAGCACCAAAATTATATTTCTCTGAATTGCCCAGTGAAAGCCTAACACTGTAAGATTGGATTTTATAARTTAGCTAGTCATGTTGCCAATAGAACAAGCTTTCAAATGATGCCCACCTGACCCAGATTGGGATTTATAATGGGCTGTTTTTGGATTGCGTAAACAACAACCGTAATTGTGTGATGGGGGGGGATGCAGGATTGTTTTCCAACCTAAACAACTACAAGTGTGCTTTCTCTAGTTCCTCAACGGCACAGCTAGGAGAGCTTAAAAAAACACCTTATGGTTGAAGACTCTTCTTTAAATCATAAAAGTTCATAGAAATTATGTAGGGACTGTGCACACTTTAAAGAGTTGGAATGTATATAGAGTATTTTCACATTGCGTTATCAACAAATGTGTCAAAGTACAGTAAATGTAAAATGCACAATCAACTGTGTAATGTTTGGATTCAGTCTTGTCAGGTGAACTTTGAACTTTACTCATTTTCCCCATCATCTCCAAACTCTTCACTTTCAATTACTACTTTTCTTATTTCTTCTGTAAGAAAAACATTTAAGTGTAATACTAGAAGTTAAATGATACTCGGACATTAATGGAATGGAAGAATCAAATACTTAATAATCTGGCTACAGACATTTACATTTTTACAATTATGTCATTTAGCAGACGCTCTTATCCAGAGCGACTTACAGTAGTGAGTGTGTACATTTTCATATTTGTTTGTGCTGGTCCCCCGTGGGAATTGAACCCACAACCCTGGCATTGCAAGTGCCAAAACAGCTTCCAATTGGCTCATTCACTCCTCTCCCCTGTAACTATTCCCCGGGTCGTTTCTGTAAATGAGAATGTGTTCTCAGTCAACTTACCTAGTCAAATAAATTAAAGCAACAACACAATTTGAAGTCCAATGGGGCAAGGCCCTACAAGCATTAGAAACAACATTGGGTGTGGATACAGTGGGAACATGTGGATCTGAGGAAGTGTGATGTCAATCATGTTTGTTGAAATGTATGTAAATGTTAAGTTGGTTCTCTATTGTTTTGTCTATATATGATTTTGTTGTTAAAAAAAAAAGAAGAAGAAAGGGAACTGAAGTAAAATAGTGTGTGTGAAGAAACATTTCATTGTAGCCCTATCCATAAAGGCCACTACTCATGTGTAGAGAAGTGGTTAATTGGACGCAACTTGACAGAGAATAATAAAACCAGCAGACACTAGTTCCTCCGTGGAATGAGTTTGACACCCCTGGTCTAGTCTTACTTTGTACATACTTAGACTATTGCTGTTAGTCACAAAGGGCTGGTTTCCCCAGGGCAGATTAAAGATACAATCTGGCCGTTTTGGTATACAGCTGATGGATGGGGTCACACCTCTCTAATTCATATTAGCCTGCGCTCTGGATGAGACTGGCAGTCCATTTAGTCCAGGACTATGTTTAATCTGTGTCAGGGAAACAGGCCCTAAAAGTACCTTTGACATCTGATATGAATGCCTGTTTTGCTTTTTTTTTTGTGTGTGTTGTATTTCCAGTTTGTGACAGAAGGGTCAGACCAGGCACTTGCCAAGCCTGTGGTGGAGTACTGTGTGGTGTGTGGAGACAGGGCCTCAGGTAGGAAGTAAATACAGTTGAACTTGTACACGTACACACACACACCCTCTCTTCTCCTTGTGTGACTGACTCTGTTCCCTCTCCTCCTCCGGCCCCCAGGCCGTCACTACGGGGCAGTGAGCTGTGAGGGCTGTAAGGGTTTCTTCAAGCGCAGCATCAGGAAGAACCTGGTTTATACATGCCGGGGGTCTGGAGAATGTGTCATCAACAAGCACCARAGGAACCGCTGCCAGTACTGCAGACTGCAGCGCTGCATGGTCCTGGGCATGAAACAGGACTGTGAGTACCTGCCCACTTACTGACGTTCACATACTGAAATATCATGTTGATCAAACATGGAAATCAAGGAATCGTGTCCTCTCTGTTTGTGTCAACATCTGCAGTGTTCCACAATACCCTGAGTTGCTTTTATTAGACAACATGTTTGAGAGGGATCGGTTTGGGCAAGGTTGAGGTGCGGAATCGCTAATATTGATGGCATTATTTGGGATGGGGTTTTGTAAATCAGTGATTCTGCCCAGTCTGACTGTAATGTAGTCATTATGTGAATCAGCATGCACATTAGCTAGCATGGNATATGCAAATGAATTGGCGAAATATCTTAATTTAGCTGCCTGTGTATACAGCCATAATGAGTAGTTATTTGGGATGGAAGGTGATTTGTAAATCACTGGTTCTGTGTAGTCCGACTGCAATGCAGTCGATCACAAAATGCACATAAGCATGGCGGATTAAAGTTAACTGTTCTCTTCCTGTCTCTCAGCCGTTCAGTGTGAGAGGAAGCCYGTGGATGTATCCAGAGAGAAGTCTATCAACTGTGCTGCGTCTACAGAGAAGATCTACATCAGGAAGAACCTGTGTAGTCCCCTGGCTGCCACGCCCACCTTCGTCACTGACAAGGAGACCGCCAGGTACTACAAGGAGACAGCCAGGTACTACAGCTGGCTTAAAGGGCCCCATTCACACTGAGCAATGACGGGGCCAACGACTAGCATCACTACTCTGGACGGTTCATAGAATATGTGGACAACTACAAATACCTAGGTGTCTGGTTAGACTGTAAACTCTCCTTCCAGACTCACGTTAAGCATCTCCAATCCAAAATTAAATCTACAATTGGCTTCTTATTTCACAACAAAGCCTCCTTCACTCATGCTGCCAAACATACCCTCGTAAAACTGACCATCCTACCGATCCTTGACTTCGGCAAAGTAATTTACAAAATAGCCTCCAGCACTCTACTCAGCAAATTGGATGTAGTCTATCACAGTGCCATGCGTTATGTCAACCAAAGCCCCATATACTACCCACCACTGCGACCTGTACGCTCTCGTTGGCAGGCCCTCGTTACATATTTGTCGCCAAACCCACTGGCTCCAGGTCATCTATAAGTCTTTGCTAGGTAAAGCCCCGCCTTATCTCAGCTCACTGGTCATCATAGCAACACCCACCCGTAGCACGTGCTCCAGCAGGTATATTTCACTGGTCATCCCCAAAGCCAACACTTKCTTTGGCTGCCTTTCCTTCCAGTTCTCTGCTGCCAATGACTGGAACGAATTGCAAAAATCACTGAAGCTGGAGACTTATATCTCCCTCACTAACTTTAAACATCAGCTGTCAGAGCAGCTCACCGATCACTGCACCTGTACACAGCCCATCTGTAAATAGCCCACCCAGCTACCTCATCCCCATATTATTTATTTATTTAGCTCTTTTGCACCCCAGTATTCTCTACTTGCACATCATCTGCACGTCTATCACTAGTGTTAATAATAAATTGCAATTATTTTGCCACTATGGCCTATTTATTGCCTTACCTCCCTAATCTTACTACATTTGCACACACTGTACATAGATTTTTCTATTGTGTTATTGACTGTACGTTTGTTTATCCCATCTGTAACTCTGTGTTGTTTTTGTCGCACTGCTTTGCTTTATCTTGGCCAGGTCGCAGTTGTAAATGAGAACTTGTTCTCATCTGGTCTACCTGGTTAAATAAAGGTGAAATAAAATTTTAAAAACTCAATCTATTTCAATTAGGAAGTTGGGTTGAAGTGGCTGAATATAGGAACGTGAGGGTCGTACCAAACACGGCCTCAAAACGCACATAGCGCATACTCCTCTGTTAGCTCTGTGTGGGATGCATTGCCAGGTTAGGTGATCATTTCATCTAGGGCACAGTTTTTCCAAAGCTATTTATCTGGATTTTGCTTATCGGACAGGATTAATTGCATAGAATAAATAGAACGTGAGTCCCCATGCAAGTCAATGATTCGTCCGTTCTGTTCATTCTATTTCTATGCATTTCATCTTATCGGCGAGATGGATCACTTTTCGAAAAACTGGGCCCAGTTCATCAGCAGCTATCAGCCAATTTTTAACTCGTGAGCCAACATTCCATAACTGTAGGTGGCAGTAAATTGCCKACCTTGGCTTTATACATGTTCAAACAAGACACTCCGGGTGGCAGTAATGCACGCTTTGTTTATTTACCAACTCTTAGAAGTAGGAGTAGAAGAAGAACATTGAGTACTTCAAAATGGAGATGGCCTAAATGTTCTCACAGGAGCCATAATGGGACAGATACAAAGAGGAGGCCTCTTTCATTCTCTATGTCKGGCAGGGCCTAAAACATATATATWTTTTTTATAACAGCCACCGAGGCAGGTAGATTTAACAATCTACCAGCCACTCTGATTCTTTTACCAACCAAAATATTTGTTTTGCCATAATTACACCAAAAAAAATGGATGAGCATGCTTAGTAATGTTTCTAAAACAAGAAATGTATTTCTAGTAAGAAGTAATATTACTAGATTTTATTTACTATTCTGTGACCTAAGTATTTTAACAAAAATATCTGACAAATATCTAGCTGCTCCTTTAACGTTACCTTGGTAACAAGGCCACTTGAGTCATCGTGTGTGCCTGTGAGAATGTCGCTAGTAGAGGCCAACGATGTCTCTTTTTGCTAGCAGTGGGAGCCTACTCAAACAGAAAATCAGCTAAGCTTGTGAACAAAACAATGTAATTAGCCAAGGAACATGACGACCAAGTCTCACTTTAGTAGATGTTTGAGTAAATTGGACCAACTTTTGTGCCCATTGTCTAAAAACACATCTTTCAGTGCTCTCTGCCCCCCAGAAAGGCAGTGTTGCTGCGCGAGGTGGGATAGCGATAATGTTAGGATTCAGATTTCTTTGTGCATTACCAAAATTGCAGAAATACTTTGAAAACAGCTATCTGCGACATTTATTTAGCTATAAATCACAACTGTGACTATCTCTATTAAAGCCTTGCACTGTAGAGCCCAGAGTGTTGCCACGCCAACGTGGCTGGCGAATTAGACATTCTTTACCGCCAATGCCAAAATCTACCCGCGTTTGGCAGGTGGTGGGTGTTAATTTTAGGCTCTGATGCCATGGTTATTTGTCGTCGTTCCCCCCCACCCCAAGTTTTCTAAGCCCAAAAAACAACAACATTTGAAATGATTTTGCTTTAAATATTATATCTGTTTGGGCTTCTTGCGGTCAATTTGCAGTGTATACATTATTAGTCATTATGTTCCGGCCCCCCCGAACATCCGCTCAAGAAAGGATCGACCCGTCGCTGACCCCTGCTTCAGCAGTGGGGCAATTGGCATAATAGGTGTCTCCTCCCCTTCATCTGATTGGACAATACTTGACAGGTGAAAACAATATGGTGGTAGTAGCTCACCATTTAGACTGGGGTTCACTTGGATGGTTTTCATTCAGATCATTGTAGATGAAGACAAGGAGATGTGGAGAGCGTTAACAGAATGAGGACCACCTATTTTCACCAACCAACTGTACAGCCATTTGAGATCTCTGTGATTGGAAGGTAGAATTGAAGTGTGTATGTGTTTGCAGGTCAGCCAGTTTGCTGGAGTCGAGCATGCTCCTGAACATCCAGCAGCCTTTTCCCAAGCTAGAGAACAGCATCCTGGTCCCCACATCCCCTGAATCGGTGAGTAACTGCAGCACACAACAGATGGCTCGCTTTCATTTGGTAATTGCTAAGGCAGGGTTCCCCAACCCTGGTCCTCCAGCCCCACCCTGGTCCTCCAGCCCCACCCTGGTTCACCAGCCCCACCCTGGTTCTCCAGTAGCCCCAACAGGGTTCCCCAACCCTGGTCCTCCAGCCCCACCCTGGTCCTCCAGTAGCCCCAACAGGGTTCCCCAACCCTGGTCCTCCACCCGTGGTCCTCCAGTAGCCCCAACAGGGTTCCCCAA
>NC_036842.1:90480202-90484172 GCF_002910315.2 Salvelinus sp. IW2-2015
CCCTGGTCCTCCAGCCCCACCCTGGTCCTCCAGTACCCCCAACAGTGTTCCCCAGCCCTGGTCCTCCAGTACCCCAACAGTGTTTCCCAGCCCTGGTCCTTCAGTATCCCCAACAGTGTTTCCCAACCCCGGGGGTACTGGGGGACCAGGGTTGGGAAACACTGTTGGGGTACTGGAGAACCAGGTTTGGGGGTACTGGAGGACCAGGGTTGGGGAACACTGTGCTAAGGGTTGGTATATTACCAAGAACATGTTCTTTAAAATCTGATCCAAAACATTTGCAAATAACAAAGTTACCATTGTCAATAAAAACACATAATTAACATTCTTTAATAGATAGCTTTGTGTGTATTGTTCATTGGCATCTGCGTTATTTGCAACATTTTCAAACCCGATTAAACAGAACATTTTCTAAACAGATTGCACTGAACATGATTGAGAATATAGCATTCTGTTGCTAATATGTCATTCTGACCTGGCTCCCTCAAGGACCTCCTACACAGTCTCTAATACAAAATGTGTGATAGACAGTATCCTGTGTTTTCCCCTCTGTAGAATGATCTGGCTTGTCAGGATGACATTTACAACCTCTAGCAATTCAATCTTAAAGTCATGAATCTGAAATGGATAAAGTAGCATATAATGGATAAAGTAGCATATAATGGATAAAGTAGCATATATACAGTTGAAGTCGGAAGTTTACATACATTTAGGTTGGAGTCATTTAAAACTCGTTTTTCAACCACTCCACAAATTTCTTGTTAACAAAAAACTATGGTTTTGGCAAGTCACTTAGGACATATACTCTGTGCATGACACAAGTCATTTTTCCAACAATTTTTTACAGACAGATTATTTCACTTATAATTCACTGTATCACAATTCCAGTGGGTCAGAAGTTTACATACACTAAGTTGACTGTGCCTTTAAACAGCTTGGAAAATTCCAGAAAATGTCACGGCTTCTGATAGATTAATTGACAACATTTGAGTCAATTGGAGGTGTACCTGTGGATGTATTTCAAGGACTACCTTCAAACTCAGTGCCTCTTTGCTTGACATCATGGGAAAATCAATCTGATCCCAACACTTTGCAAAGAACAAAGACCATTGTCCAATAAAAAACACCTTACTTAACATGCTTAATAGATAGCTTTGTGTGATTGTTCCATTGGCATCTGCCCGTATTTGCAACATTTTTCAAAACCCGATTAACACAGAACAGTGTTCCAAAAGTGAAAATCACTGAACAATAGATCCCTACACATTAGGCCCAGCATCCCAACCTCTGCGCCAATGCCGAACAATGATTGAGAACTAGAGCATTGCTGTTGCTTAAATGTGCAATTCTGACCTGGCACGCCTCCCTCAGCCAACAACTGGCATATTCGACCTCCACCACGAGGCAAGGTCTGCGAATAAGCACCAAAAGTGAAAGGTAGAGAGCAGCTTTTATTCTAGACCAAACGGGCAACAAGCTTGGTCCAATTGTTACCATCACCCCATTCTCTACTAAAGTGAGGAAACGTATTGGGTAACCGTCATGATGTCTGTCCTGTGGCGTCAAGTGTACTAGTTGTTCTAGGTGCACCAAAGCTTAGCGTCGATATTTTACTGCTATTTGTAGTTAGGCTGAGTCCCAACAACCTCGCTCAGGCAGACAATAGAGACAATGCGTCTCAGAAGCTCTTCCTAACTTCAGCCAATGCCTGACATGTCTCCACAAGCACAACCACCCCGATGACTGGTCAAGTGGCACTGTTGATGTACCCATATATAATGGAGAACAGTTGTAAAACGGCTATATAATAACAGTGAAGAGTCGGGAAGTATTGACATCATACATTATAGGTGTGTCGATTAGTAAGTCTATTTTAAAATAAACAACTTACACGGTTTTTATGGTCCAACAGAACACAGCTGTCACACAAAATAATAATCTATTCATATGATTCACTTGCCTTATACAACATAGAAAAGACTATTTGGTTTCTGGCATTTCCCTGGGTTCCTACGAAAGCTATTGTGACAAGCCAATGTCATGCCATCCATTTTTTTGGGATCGCAGAGATGTATGGCCCAAGAAACACAATAATTTTTGGGATTGCAGCAGGTACGAAATGAATCAGCGATGGGGTCGTGTTTAGCACATTGATCTAACAATTCTACCTGTCTCATCCGAGTGGGACTTAGGTGTATAAAAAAAAAAATAATAGTCACTTCAGTAAAATTGTTTTCAGGACTGGCTCGTGGAGATCTATCATCCTAGAATGACCCAAAGAGATGGGCCCTCCGTCGTGTTGTTATCGTGTCCCATTATGGCTCGCTTGTCAGCAGAAGAATTTTACATATGGCCAACTCTACCATGGTTTGAACTGTGCCTTACAAACAGCAGTACTCAAAAATTTTCTTCCCTCTACTCCTAACTGTCTAAGAGTTGGTAAATAAACCAAAGCGAGAGTAGCATGATCTTACGACCTGTCTCTCACGCGCATAGGATACTGTGTCATTGATCTTGTATAGCACAACGATATTAGAGCCGTCAACAGTTCGGGACGAGTCTAGCTGCACCTACCCAGTTAATGCATGCTCGACCGAGCACATAGTGTGTAAAATGTAAATTGCACTGAATAGCTAGGCTGGATGAAAACTCTGAGAGCCTCTATCTATACTATCCCAAAGTGATCCCATCACGTCGCGACTCCTCTTGTAGATGACATAGATGACATCATGCAGATAAATATCAAAAGAGAAAAATCCAGCATTGACAAATACACGCGTCAGAAAAAAACGAATAAATTGCATTTGATCTTCTCGGCATCCTGCGCACACAAGCATGGGGACGTCGACGGTTCTATTTATTCTATGTCAAGTAACATTCCTCCGTCCGATAGAGGACAGACAACAGAAATATAACCACAAAATAGCTTTGGAAAACACTGCGCCCGTAGATGCTATTGAAAAATGATCACGGCTTAACCAAACCCCGTTTGCGGCAACTGTCAGTTCACCCACAACACGACTATAAGATTCCTCAACAAAGAAGTAAGTATGCGCATAATTGTAGCCGTAAATTTTAACGCGCACCCGTCGAGTTGTCAATACCACATCCACCCTGCGAGGCGGTTCCGTAAATATGTCCGAGCTCTGCACTTCTACACCCAATCAATAAGACCATGAAAACGTTTAAGCTATATAGTAGATTAGTATGGGTTATAAATAAAAGTTTTGTCATATAATTAACTACCCTAATCCCAGTGATAAAAACCAGGACCTAAACCAGCAAAGACCTTTACTAGGACCAGCAATGCTGATGGAACACAAATCTCTCAGTTTACAGAACGCGACCCTGGCAAGATAAAGTCACACAGACAAATGCGTCACAAAAATAATACAACACAACAGAAAATGTATCAGAAAATGAACGATAAACAATCACCTATTATCAAAGTCAATTAAACAACAACACTAGATAAGAATCTAGAAAATGCGCCGTGACAGTAGTGTGCAAAACTCTTCAGCATAAAGAGGTTGAGAAGGAGAGCCACTGCCCCAAAATCCGCCATAAAAAAGCCAGACTATGGTTACTACTGCACATGGGACAAAGTGTACATTTTGGAGAAATGTCCTCTGGTCTGATGAAACAAAAATAGAACTGTTTGGCTATAATGACCATTGTTATGTTTGGAGAAGAACACCATCCCAACCGTGAAGCACGGCCGTGCAGCATCATGTTGTGGGGTGCTTTACTGCAGGAGGGACTGGTGCACTTCACAAAATAGATGGCATCATGAGGAAGTAAAATTATGTGGATATATTGAAAGCATCACTCAAGACATCAGTCAGGAAGTTAAAGCTTGGTCGCAAATGGTCTTCCAAATGGACAATGACCCAATCATACTTCCAAAGTTGCGGCAAAATGGCTTAAGGACAACAAAGTCAAGGTATTAGATGGCCATCACGGTGCCCTG
>NC_036842.1:90487099-90498763 GCF_002910315.2 Salvelinus sp. IW2-2015
AAAGAAAAATCAGCCAATACCTCAGAAAAAATTGTAGATCTCCACAAGTCTGGTTCATCCTTGGGAGCAATATTACAAACGCCTGAAGGTACCACGTTCATCTGTACAAACAATAGTTCGCAAGTATAAATACCATGGGACCACGCAGCCATCATACCACTCAGGAAGGAGACGCGTTCTTCTCCTAGAGATGAACGTACTTTGGAGTGGAAAGTGAAAATCAATCCCAGAACAACAGCAAAGGACCTTGTGAAGATGCTGGATGAACGGGTAAAAAGTATCTATACCACAGTAAAACGAGTCCTATATCATATAAACCTGAAAGGCCGCTCAGCAAGGAAGAAGCCACAGCTCCAAACCGCCATAAAAAAGCCAGACTATGGTTACTACTGCACATGGGACAAAGTGCATTTTGGAGAAATGTCCTCTGTGTCTGATGAAACAAAATAGAACTGTTTGGCTATAATGACCATTGTTATGTTTGGAGGAAGAACACCATCCCAACCGTGAAGCACGGCGTGCAGCATCATGTTGTGGGGTGCTTTACTGCAGGAGGACTCTGGTGCACTTCACAAATAGATGGCATCATGAGGAAGTAAAATATGTGGATATATTGAACCTCAATCCTATAGAAAATTTGTGGGCAGAACTGAAAAGCGTGTGCGAGCAAGGAGGCCTACAAACCTGACTCAGTTACACCAGCTCTGTGAGGAGGAATGGGCCGAAATTCATCCAACTCATTGTGGGAAGCTTGTGGAAGGCTACCCAAAACGGTTAACCCAAGTTAAATAATTTAAAGGCAATGCTACCAAATACTAATTGAGTGTATGTAAACTTCTGACCCACTGGGYATGTGATGAAAGAAATAAAAGCTGAAATAAATCGTTCTCTCTAGTATTATTCTGACATTTCACATTCTTAAAATAAACTGGTGATCCTAACTGACCTAAGACAGGGAATGTTTACTCTGATTAAATGTCAGGAATTGTGAAAAATTGAGTTTAAATGTATTTGGCTAAGGTTTATGTAAACTTCCGACTTCAACTGTACCTGTCTGTAATAACCTTAAAGATGAGGTGATTTAATAGAAATGTTTTGATTATTGATAATGGAGCTGATAGTCCCTGGTGCCCCTCCGTAGAATGACCCGTGTCAGGACGACCTGAGCACGCTGGCCAACGTGGTGACGTCACTGGCCCACCTGAACAAGGCCCGGGAGATGAACGATGTTACCGACAGCAATGACCTGATGGGCGCGGAAGACACCCTTAGCAATGGAGACAGCTCCATGACGGATCTCCAAGGAGACGAACAGACTGCCTGTGACATCACCCGGTGAGGAGAGGTTTCATACAGGATTTATATATTTTTTTACATTTTATGATAAACTTTTTATAAGATGTTAATATAGCCTAAAAATTCAAGGACACAAAACACCAATACAACTATAGTACAGTCAAATATGTAATATAATTATGCAACATGAATTGACTAATAGCTGTACTGATCTTTTAACCGATAGGTATATTAGATGTTCTGAGTGTATCAGAAGGATCTTTGGGGTTCTTTATATTATAGGGCTCAAATTGATTCTTTCCGCCACTTTTCAACCTCACATATTCATTATCTTCAGCACCAAACCTACATGCAGTGCTTTTCCGTCACTGCTACTGTGTGTGAATACAGTGCGTTTCTATGATTTGTGGTTAAAAAGAGAAGAAGAAAAGGTCCTAAAGAAATGCTTCTCTGTGACATCATAAGATAGGATTAAAAGTATTACATTACATTTACATTTACATTTAAGTCATTTAGCAGACGCTCTTATCCAGAGCGACTTACAAATTGGTGCATTCACCTTATGATATCCAGTGGAACAACCACTTTACAATAGTGCATCTAACTCTTTTAAGGGGGGGGTTAGAAGGATTACTTTATCCTATCCTAGGTATCCTTAAAGAGGTGGGTTTCAGGTGTCTCCGGAAGTTGATTGACTCCGCTGACCTGCGTCGTGAGGGAGTTTGTTCCACCATTGGGGTGCCAGAGCAGCGAACAGTTTTGACTGGGTGAGCGGAACTGTACTTCCTCAGAGGTAGGGAGGCGAGCAGGCCAGAGGTGGATGAACGCAGTGCCCTTGTTTGGGTGTAGGGCCTGATCAGAGCCTGAAGGTACGGAGTGCCGTTCCCCTCACAGCCTCGTAGGCAAGCACCATGGTCTTGTAGCGGATGCGAGCTTCAACTGGAAGCCAGTGGAGAGAGCGGAGGAGCGGGGTGACGTGAGAGAACTTGGGAAAGTTGAACACCAGACGGGCTGCGGCTTCTGGATGAGTTGTAGGGTTTAATGCACAGGCAGGGAGCCCAGCAACACGATTGCAGTAATCTAGACGGAGAATACAGTGCCTGATTAGACCTGCGCCGTTCCTGCGTGAGGCAGTCGTACTCTCGAGTTTGCATGAACCTACAGAACGGGTCACCGCCTTGATGTTATTGAGACGACAGGTGTTTCCAGGATCACGCCAAGGTTCTTAGCACTCTGGAGGAGGACAATGGAGTTGTCAACCGTGATGGCGAGATCATGAACGGGCAGCCTTCCCGGAGAAGAGCAGCTCCGTCTTGCCGAGTTCAGCTTGATGGTTGATCCGTCATCCACACTGATATGTCTGCAGACATGCAGAGATCGATTCACCACCTGGTTTCAGAGGGGGAAAGGAGAAGATTATTGTGTGTCTCTGCATAGCAATGATAGGAAGAACCATGTGAGGATATGACAGAGCCAAGTGACTTGGTGTATAGCGAGAATAGGAGAGGGCTAGAACAGAGCCCTGGGGACACCAGTGGTGAGAGCACGTGCGGGAGACAGATTCTCGCCCAGCCACCTGGTAGGAGCGACCTGTCAGGTAGGACGCAATCCAAGCGCGCCGCCGGAGATGCCCAGCCGAGAGGTGAGAGAGGAGATCTGATGGTTCACAGTATCAAAGGCACCGATAGTCTAGAAGATGAGAGCAGAGAGAGAGAGTTAGCTTTAGCGTGCGGAGCGCTCCGTACACAGAGAAGAGCAGTCTCAGTTGAATGACTAGCTTGAAACCTGACTGATTTGGATCAAGAAGGTCATTCTGGAGAGATAGCAGAGAGCTGGCCAAGGCGCACTTCAAGAGTTTTGGAGAGAAAAAAAAAAGAAAAAAAGTATATATATTTTTTCACTCAAAATCCACGAGTTTCAACCAGAGGGAGGGTATTTTCTTGCTCCCCACGTTACAGCAAATCCCATAGTGTTTGAAAATCGCTGTTTTTAAAATGTTTTAACACATGGGGCAGAACTTTTTAACTTAATATACATTTGCCGTTTTCACATAGACACTGGTACGGTGCTGGAGATAATGAACGTAAGGTTGAAAAGCGGTGGAATTGCCCTTTAAGGTTTCTAGTTTGACTTACCGGAGGTGTGTGTGTGCGCACGCATGCTTAATTAGGTTGCGCAAGACTCGCTGGTTTCACATTTGCCATCAGAATAACCTTACTGTCAAGCTTGTGTTCTTAGGTAATGTGTTCATCACTGAATCTCAGGTTTACAAAGGAACCACATAATGATCAGATCTGTTCTTTTATCTATTCATCTTTCCTTAATCCCTTTCCTTAATCCCTCTCTCCTCACCTCCTTCTCAAAATGTATTGAAGAAGGTCTGAGGGGAGGGAACGGTTGAGAAGTAGCCGAGGAGATGATTGAGTTTGGACCAATCAAGTTCCAGGAAAAGACTAGACGGTGGAGCCCTCTGAGGGCTTATTACGGGTCCTACATCGTGAACTGACCTGTCCATTGTGTCTCCCCCACCGCCCCCCAGAGCGTTTGACACTCTGGCCAAGGCCCTGAACCCTGGGGACGGCTCGGCTGGAGACTCTCTGGAAGCCACCATGCAGCTGATGTCTGGAGACCAGTCTGGCCCCGTGGTGGAGCTGGAGGGGCCTCTACTCTTAGACAGCCACGTCCCCTTCAAGGTGAGGGTCTGGGGACAACGCCCGTAACACCCAGAGTCCATTCCAAATGGCACCCTATTCCCTATATAGTGCGCTACTTTTCACCAGAGCCCAATGGGTCTGGGTTAAAAGTAGTCTACTATATAGGGAATAGGGTCTCATTTGGGACACTACTCCTCTCAACGGGACAGGAGCTTACCATAACATCTGATTGAAAGTTCATTCAAATCCAAGTTTATTTGTCAAGTGCGCCGAATACCACAGTGAAATGCTTACTTACAGGCTCTAACCAATAGTGTAAAAAAGGTATTAGGTGAACAATAGGTAGGTAAAGAAATAAAAACAACAGTAAAAAGACACTGAAAAATAACAGTAGCGAGGCTATATACAGTAGAGAGGCTATATACAGTAGAGAGGCTATATACAGTAGAGAGGCTATATACAGTAGCGAGGCTATATACAGACACCGGATAGTCAGGCTGATCGAGGTAGTATGTACATGTAGATATGGTTAAAGTGACTATGCATATATGATGAACAGAGAGTAGCAGTAGCGTAAAAGAGGGATTGGCAGGTGGTGGGTGGCGGGACACAATGCAGATAGCCCGGTTAACCAATGTGCGGGAGCACTGGTTGGTCTGGCCAATTGTGATACTATGTACATGAATGTATAGTTAAAGTGACTATGGCATCATTGATAAGATAAACAGAGAGTAGCAGCAGCGTAAAAGAGGGGTTGGGGGGGCACACAATGCAAATAGTCAGGGTAACCATTTGGTTACCTGTTCAGGAGTCTTATGGCTTGGGTGTAAAAACTGTTGAGAAGCCTTTTTGTCCTAGACTTGGCACTCCAGTACCGCTTGCAATGCGGGAGTAGAGAGAACAGTCTATGACTGGGGTGGCTGGGGTCTTTGACAATTTTTAGGGCCTTCCTCCTGGTCCTGGATGGCAGGCAGCTTAGCCCCAGTGATGTACTGGGCCGTACGCACTACCCTCTGTAGTGCCTTGCGGTCGGAGGCCGAGCAATTAAAGTTATTTTGGAGGAAGGTAGATGTATTGTCAGTGTGTCTTTTAAAAAGAGTGATTCAAGAATCATGAGGGACTAAGTCAGGATTAATAAAGTGTACTTCATTATTTAATCAAGTTTCAGACTTGTCTCTAATGATGTCTAGGCCCATTCTTTCTCCCTCATGTCATGCCGTCTGTCTCTATCGCTACCTTTTGTTTAACATGTTTAGAATGGTTGGAGTAGTGATAGGCTGAGACGTTTAGAAACTGTTCAAGTCTCTCCTATCTATTTATCTCTATCTCTCTCTTATCTATCTCTATCGCTCTCTCTCTCTCTCTCTCTTATCTATCTCTATCTCTCTGTCTCTCTCTCTCTCTCTCTTATCTATCTCTATCGCTCTCTCTCTCTCTTATCTATCTCTATCTCTCTGTCTCTCTCTTATCTCTCTCTCTCTTATCTATCTCTCTCTTATCTATCTCTCTCTCTCTCTGTCTCTGTGTCTCTGTTTCTTTATCTCTAGCTGATGATGCCGTTGCCCATGCCGGAGTACCTTAATGTGAACTACATCTGTGAGTCGGCCTCGCGGCTCCTCTTCCTGTCCATGCACTGGGCACGCTCCATACCTGCCTTCCAAGCCTTGGGGTGAGTACCGAGCTACATGCGTACCGCTGGGATTCTATTAGTCTACATTCATCTATCTAATGTAGTTGTAAACTTTTATATATCTGTTTATCACTAAGTCTTTTCCTGCCTACTGACCAAAGTCAGTGAACCAAAATGCAGATAAATTGTATAATGTGTTATCCTCCATGATTTTAAAATAGTGTATCCACTGGTATTGTATCTGTTAAATGATCAAATACAATGCTAAATCATCAAGTAAAAAATATACATTATCATATTAAATATACTTAAGCAATAAGGCCTGAGGAGGAGTGGTATATTGACCAATTATCACAAACCCCCAAGGTGCCTAATTGTTATTATAAACTGGTTGCAAATGTAATTACAACAGTAAAACTAAACGTTTTGATATACCATGGCTTTCAGCCAATCAGAATTCAGGGCTCAAACCACCCAGTTTTTATACATTTTTTTAAATTTCTGTAATAAATCCTCTTCATTTCTATGTCCCAGTGGTCAGGATAATGACATTAACCTGATGAAGGCTTGTTGGAACGAGCTGTTTGCTCTGGGCCTGGCTCAATGCTCCAATGTCATGAATGTCTCCACCATCCTGGCTGCCATCATCAACCACCTTCAGACCAGCCTACAAGATGGTACAGGAGGTGATGGTGAAAAATGAATACAATATTCTTCACAATATTTACCAGCAAGATGCTTTTAAGTCTTCGGTGGGATTGGGATGAGGGGAGGGAGGGTTGTAAAACTTCATTTTCTATGTATTTCTGTTTTGCTGATGATCTATTAMTGCTAAATAAAAGATGAATTACCATTTAAAAAAAGTGTCTACAAAGCAGCATGTAATTATGTAAATTATTAAATGTAAATGTAAATGTAATTATCATGTTTCATTGACTTGTCTCCCCCCTACAGAGAAGCTGTCCCCAGAGAGAGTGAAGCTGGTGATGGAACACATCTGGAGGATGCAGGAGTTCTGTAACAGCATGGCCAAGCTATCCCCTGACGTTTATGAATACGCCTACCTTAAAGCCATCATCCTCTTCAGCCCRGGTGAGTAAGGGGGAGGAGGGGATGAAGGGATGAAGAGAGGAGCTTACAGGTTAATTATGGGTTGTTGTTATGAAAGAACGATGCATGATGCAACTCACTGCTGCGATAAAAAGTGATATCGTTGGCCACGTCCCAGAGCATCTGCAAAGAAAAAACAACCGCGTACAAAATCATCACACAACGCCCACCCGGCCCGGCCGAGTGTTTAACACGTCACTAACCGCATCAATAGGATACAGTGTGACTGCTTTGAAGATTGTCTGGAKCACGGCCATTGGTTTAAACATGCACACAGTGACTCTTATGCAGTAACATGACGAATTGTTCTGTGGATAAAAAGTGTGTGTGTGTCCCTGTGGCATATTAAGCCGTCCAGTCTCGCTGCGGTGCGGTTCTGGTGTGCCGTGGCTGCATACAGTGACTCTGTGGTTGTGTATGMGGCCAGCTGGGAGMTGCTGGCTGCTTTTAAGGGACCCGCTGAGACGACACGCTGACTGGCTAGATCTCTATCACACTCTGAGAAAGATGAGTCAAGATGACCATGATTGTTGTGCTGCTTCGTCTTACCCTGGTGTCTGATGGGAAAAACAAAAGAGAAGGTGCCTGTGTACTTTCACACCTTCTTAGTGTAGCTGGGTGCTGCCAGTCAGCAAGGAGGGAGAGTGGGAAGAGAAGTAAACAGGCGAGCCATTCGTGTTTTTTTTTTTACAGTTCTGTAACCTAGGAGTTATGCCTATCTCAAAGACCTGGTTCTCTTCAGTACTGGTTGGGGGATTGGAGTCGTTTCATTATGTAAATGATGGGGGGAAACGTGCTGATGAAAGAGAAAAGGAAGGATATGTGATGTGACGTAATTCATTGTCTGGGAAAAGTGCTGTAATTGGTTTAAACGTGTGCGCCGTATGCGTTAACATGGCGACTTGTCCTCTGTTACTCACCACTTCTTAGTGTAGCTAGGTGCTGCCCTTCAGACAACAGTTCCCAGATTCTCAGCAAACTATTTAAACAAAGTAAAGTAACTCCGGTCTCCCTATGGGTTAACTGTGTACATAAAGGGAGAGTTATAATCAATACTGGAGAGTTGCGCCCTTTCCTTAAGTTGAATCTAATTGTTCTGTGTGTCTTTGCCAAGAAATGTTTGATATGAAAACGCCTACTGCAAAACATAATAGACGACTATAGTGGAGGAGGGCGGCGACTATAATCAGGGGGGGTGCAACTATCCCCCATACATTCTGAAATTGCCTTTTTGTCTACCCCCCCCCCCCCCCCCGGTTTTATTATTGGAATGTGAATACAAAATGAGGCAACGGTGTGCTACGCAGTCGGTAGGATGTTTGAAATGTTATCCGACTGAATTAAAAAAAATAATTACGCCCCCCAATTCTAAAAACAAAGTTGCGCCCCTGACTATAATGAAGAAACTATAAAACTATAATAGCAGGTAAATGTGAATCATGCACACTGTCAGGGACAGTGTTTGGTAACCATGGTGACTGATTCTGTGTTCTCTTTGCTGTAGACCACATTTCCTTTTATTTAACGTGTGTGTGTTGTGTGTGTGTGTGTGTGTGGGGTGTGTGTGTGTGTGTGTGTGTGTGTGTGTGTGTGTGTGTGTGGTCGTAGACCACCAGGTATAGACAACACCCTACAGATTGAGCGTTTCCAGGAGAAAGCCTACATGGACTACAATTATGTAAACTCGGACCTACCCTGAAGACTCATATCGGTTCTATAACATCTCATACGCATCCTACATCTCAATACATCGCTTCTAACATCCGTGTTAACATCTCAGTATAACATCTCATTACGCAGCACTACATCTCATATAACATCTCATACGTATCATACATCTCAGTATAACATCTCATTACGCATCACTTACATCTGCATTATAACATCTCATTACGCAATCACTACATCTCAATATAACATCTCATTACGCACACTACATCTCATATAACATCTCATTACGTTTCATTCAGCTACTAAATCTCAATATAACATCCTCATTACGCGATCACTACATCTCAATATAACATCTCATTACGCCATACATTCTATCATTACGCATCAAACATCCTCATTCACGCATCACTACATCTCAATATCTACGCTCATCACTCTACATCTCATCTATAACATCTCAATATAACATCTCATTACGCATCACTACATCTCAGGTATCCTACCAATTGAGCACACATCATACTCCCGCGATGTTAAATCTACTACATCTTTTCCTCCTCCTCCGTCCTTGGCCATTGTCTGATTTGTACCTTGTTCAGTGATCTATATAGGCTTGGGGTAAAAAACTGTGAGAATCCGAGTTTATTTCCTTAGTTTACTCTATGAGCCTAATCTTGTCAGTTATCTCGACTTGGGTCTTCATATCAGTTTCTCTCTTAGGTTATACTTAGTACGTGCAAGAATGATAATAGATTAAAACTAGATGTCTAATAGGTAGCTCGGAAATGCCTGTATGGCAGATAGGGTTCCTATCTTGGAGGAAATACTGCCTTAGACCGGCTAAATGTAACATATAGCCTCTTCCATACGCGATTCTGAATACGCATTCGTCTTGGCCACACGACTATGAGATCTAAAGTCTATAACACCATTCAGAGTTGAATGGGTGTCTGTCTATTAAAACATACAGAATAGACACAGAATATATACGTGCGCACAACTATACACGCGCTCATTATAGAGTCTATCATCTCAGCACTACAAGACCCTAGATTTGAAGGGTGTAGTTCCAACGCGAAGTGACCCATTAAAAATTGTATAGATTTTGTAGAGAGTGGAAGTTGCGTTATATGACGAATGTTAAGATATTTGAGTAAATGTTTGATGCTAAGGTGCGTGAATGATGACCTGTATTGTAAAATAAATATGAAAATGTTAAGTTTACGAGACGGTAAATTATCGATGAATTTATATGTAAGAGATAAAAGTCTGATACGTAATGAGAATATAAGTATAATATGAGGAGTGAAACTGATTACGCAATTTAATATGATTATGAATAATTACTAAATGAGATTTGCTAAGAATCTTGATGTCCTCAATAAGAGTGAAATATAATTGAGTCATAATGTCACTCGAGTGCTCTTTCCAATTCTCTCACATATTATGTATAGAATGGTCAGTTCACGGTTTACATTGACATAATTGCGACTATCCTAACTTAATTGATGTTAGATGTATTGTCGTAAAACAATGAGTATGTTTATAATAAGGAGGCATAAAGTTTAGTGATATCGTATGAAGTGTAGATGAGATGCTGAGAGTATTGATGTAGAAGGTTAGTAAATATCTCTGATACATTGTAATGACGCTGATCTCCCAGCGCTCCTCCCTACTACTAGTCTATTTCTAATTCTCTACTGTAGATCCCCCATTCACATCTAAAACCTGTACTTCCCATGTAATACCCTCTATCTCCTCTTCCCTGCGTACATCACGCTTCTTCCAATCCTCACTTGGGTGTTAATGCGTCTTATAACCTTCTGTGCTAAATCCTGCACGACACACACACTACTCCCACAGCATCACACTCACTCTCCTACTACATAACACACCTACAATCACTACACTACAATCCACACTTACCCATCTTATCGAGCGAGCACATTTCCATCACTTTCATAATAACATCAGGTATATCACCTTATTTTGTTCCCTTCCTTACTCTAGCATATATGAGCAATACACAGAATTTATCAAAGTTCTCCTATCTCTATCGCTCCTCTACCACGTTGTATTCACCTACAAACACATATGTGCTCCCTACCGATCGTCTCTCTTAATCCTCTCTCTTCCTGTGCCTGCTATATGATCTTACTCATTCTCACTCTTCTCATTTTATATAGCTTATCTATATCTCTTTGCTTCTCTCGTCTCATCTGTTATACCTTCACGTGGCCGTTCGTAACTTCTGCTTTTTAGAATTGGTGGGGGCACATATATATTTCTTATTTTTCATTTCAGATGCGCGATAACCCTATTGTCAAATAGACATTTCCCTAGCGTTCGCGCCATGCCCTGCGTGAACGAGCATACCACTTACGAAATGCTCGATAATCCTTTTAAGCGTAATTCACACGTTTCCAGATATAGTCCACAAAAGAGCCGGTCGGGCGGGCGGGGGTAGACCCTAATCCAAGGTCGTAACTTCAGAATGCGCCTATATGCGGGTGGAAGTGCTAGCCACCCCGCCCTCCGCGATATAAAATCCCATGCCCTTCCGCCAGCACGCTCCCTCCACTTTTATAGGTCTGTGGCTATTAAGTGTTTGCTAAAGTAGCGCGTATATTGCCATTAACATCAAAACATTGTCCTTGGCTAAAGATAACACACCAGCTAGCAACAAGTAGATTAAACAAAAGGGAAAGATCCGCAAAAACTCTTCCCAAGCCATTGATATTAACTTTCCCCTTTATGTACCAACAGCTTTAAAACCCCACATAGTTCGGCGAGACTTCCCTGAGCTATTACCCTTAAATACTTGTGGAAAATTAATAATGTTAGATTGCGTAAAGCATGAATTTATCTGGGTAATACTGTTTGTTCTGACATGGGCAGCATCTCTTAGCCTACACTAAGAAGTGGGAATAACAGAGGACAAGATCGCTCACCTGAAGTCCTTAAACGGCAATACGGCGCACTACGTTCTTTTTAACACCAATTACTATCAGCTTTTCCCCTCAGACAATGTAATACGTCACATCAACATTAACCCATCCTTTTAACTCTTTCCATCACCCACGTTTCAACCCAAATTTACGATACCAGAAACTGTGACACATGCCACGATACGATCGTCACCAAGATAACAAATCGCTCGTATCCCACACCCAGTAGACTGAATGAGAAGACCTATGGTACTTTGACCAGTACCCCACAAGCATGTAACATCCTTATTGTATTAAAACAGATAACGTGTAAAATCCACAAATAGTAAAAATAATCACTCGTGATATTGAA
>NC_036842.1:90498788-90506168 GCF_002910315.2 Salvelinus sp. IW2-2015
TCTCTCTGTCTCTCCTCTTCTCAATTAAATTGTCAAATTCAAATGCTTTATTGGCATGGAATGTATGGATATATTGACCATTAATAACAGCCCTCCCTTCCTCTTTCCCCTCAGGTTATCCAAGCTGCTGCTTCGTCTTCCTGCCCTGCGGCTGATGAATGCAGCGGTGACAGAGGAGCTGTTCTTTACTGGCCTCATCGGCAACGTACAGATAGACAGCATCATCCCTTACATCCTCAAGATGGAGTCCACTGACTACAACAGCCAGGTGGGCACTGGCGTCTGACCTCTGACCCGACCRCACTCCAACACGGCAACCACCAGCGTCACAAGGTCACCATGGTAACAGCATCACCTGTTCACCATGGCAACATCACCTGCAGGCCAATGTAGGCAAACGGCCATGGAAACGTTAACATTCTTAAGGTGGGGGGGGGGTAAAACTGCAGGGTCGTGTTCATTAGGGCACCCTATTAGCAAAACGTTTTGCGACGGACCATTGGAGCATTTATTTTATTGGACAGGTTCAGGTAGTACCTGCCTGTTTTTCTTTCTGTTTTCTTTCTGTTTGGTGCCAACTGAAACAGGAACCAGTTTGGTTGCATTTTGACCACCTCCCCTCAACAGAATCTAAAGGTTTTCTCAATGGAATCTGACGACGACTTCAATGCTGAAACAATCCTCCTCTTTGTGTGTCCCCCCCCCCTTAGCTCAGAAGACTATTTAGTACACACAGATCGAGGTTATAGCTGGCTTGCCTAGCGTTGTCCATTCACGAAATGAACTTTGAATCAGTCAAGCATCGTAGAGCTTTTTTTTATTCATGTGTACAGCTTTATTTTATTCTTCATCCTTTCATTTTGTGTTTCTGATTTTGTTTGTATTTTGATGAGTGAACGGACAGAGGAGCCGTTATGCTTTATTTTTTTTTCAACAGCCCCCTCATCTGCTTTCAACTTGGCGCTTTTTTTATTTTGTAAAAATTTGAATTGCGTTTGTCATGATGATGATGATGATGATATTTGGTCAGTGTATTAAGGTTATAACCGTTTTTAGATGGTATAGTTTGTTTGCCAGTCCGAAGGAACAGGCTTGCATCATGAGTCGACTCCTCTTCTTGAACGTGGAACATATGGAATATGCAACATGTGGAACTCATAGAATCGTGTGTGTGTGTATATATAAATATGTATATAGAATGAAATGAAGAAGAAGAAGCTATCATGGGCAATAGCGTATTACAAGAATTCCATCTTTCGGACATGTAGTTACTGAAACAGTTGTGATGTCATTTGAAAATAAAATTGAAACTTTCAATGGTCAATCACATTTATTTTATAATAAATGTTTAAAAAAATCACCTTTTCAAATAGGTGTTTCCTTTTATGATTACTGCATTAGCTTTTCACATCAAAGGGGAATCGTGTTATGGCGTCACTTGAGTGACGCCAGATACTTTTGTGTACGTACTGTATGTGGCCACTCCTTCAGATTAGTAGATTTGGCTATTTCAGCCACACCCGTTGCTGACAGGTGTATAAAATCGAGCACAAAGCCATGCAATCTCCATAGACAAACATTTTTGCAGTAGTGTGGCCTTATTGAAGAGCTTAGTGACTTTCAACGTGACACCATCATAGGCTGTCACCTTTCCAACAAGTCAGTTTGTCAAATTTCTTTGACAAAGAGTGGACCCGGTCAACTGTAAGTTATTGTGAAGTGGAAACGTCTAGGAGCAACAACGGCTCAGCTGCGGAGTGGTAGGCCACACAAGCTCACAGAACGGGGACRGCCGAGTGCTGAAGCGTGTAGAGTGTAAAAATCGTCTTTCCTCAGTTGCAACACTCATTACTGAGTTCCAAACTGCCTCTGGAAGCAACGTCYGCACAAAAACTGTTTGTCGGAAGATTTGTGAAATTGGTTTCCATGGCCAAGCAGCTGCACACAAGCCTAAGATCACCATGTGCAATGCAAAGCATCGGTTGGAGTGGTGTGAAGCTCGCCGCCATTAGAGACTGGAYCAGTGGAAACMRGTTCTTTGGAGTCATGAATCATGCTTTACCATCTGGCAGTCTGATGGACGAATCTGGGTTTGGCAGATGCCAGGAAAACGCTACCTGCTCGAATGCATAGTGCCAACTGTAAAGTTTGGTTGAGGAGGAATAATCTTGGGCAGTTCTTCATGGTTCTGGCTAGGCCACTTAGTTCCAGTGAAGGGAAATATTAACGCTACAGCATACAATGACATTCTAGACGATTCTGTGCTTCRAACTTTGTGGCACCAGTTTGGGGAAGTCCCTTTCCTGTTTCAGCATGACAATGCCCCCATGCACAAAGCAAGGTCCATACAGAAATGGTTTGTCGAGATCGGTGTGGAAGAATTTGACTGGCATGCACAGAGCCCTGATCCCTGATCTCAACCCCCGTTGAACACCTTTGGGATGAATTGGAACGCCGACTGCGAGCCAGCCTTGACCTCACTAATGCTCTTATGGCTGAATGGAAGCAAGTCCCCACAGCAATGTTCCAACATCTAGTGGAAAGCCTTTCCAGAAGAGTGGAGGATGTTATAGCAGCAAAGGGGGGATCAACTCCATATTAATGCCCATGACTTTGGAATGAGATGTTCGACGAGCAGGTGTCCACATACTTTTGGTAATGTAGTGTACGATGGTGGTTCAACTGGTCTGTATTACATTCAGGGTAAATTAGGAGTCAGAGAAAATTCCGGAGTTCATAAAATAAAATAGTTATCGAACTTCTTGAATACGAGTAAAATCTTGGAGATGGGGGGTCACCATCAATAAATCTTAAAGTCAGGTTTCCCAGACTCAGATTAAGCATGGTCCTGGACTATAAAGCACATTAAATGTAGAATCGCCATTGATTTTGAATCCAAGACTTTGATCAGTATCTGGGAAACCGGCCCCATATGTATTGAACTCCGGAATTTTCTGGAATGCTTGTGTTGCAATTCCATGGTAAAAGAATGATGATGATACTTGGGGTGTGTTTGTAAATTCAATCTGGAGTGCCAAAGTGTGCTCAGAGTGCCCACTGGGTGTTCGTAAATTCAGAGCGTTTCGCTCTCAGAGCGTTCAGAGCGCACACACTGGACGCTCTGGTCGAGGAGTAGGGTTGGTCCGAGCGTTCTGACCTCACAACGGCAGTCAAGCACCCAAGCTAACTAGCTAACGTTGGCTAGCTTTCTAGCTACTTCTAGACTCAAATGAGAGAACGCCTCACTCTGACCATTTTACTCTCCCTAGCAGAGCTGGTTAGGCTGTTTTCATGTTATCCAGAGCATTGGTGACTGTAACTGCCGCTGGCAACAATTTAATTACGCTTTTTTTTGCCGACGTTTACTGACATCGGACATATTCAACGGGTGTTCAGCGTTTGTGAATGTGTCAATTATTCTGCGCTCTGGCACACTCAGACAAGAGTGCTCTGAAATTGGAGTAGATAGCCAGAGTGAATTTACGAACGCACCCTTAATGATGTAACCATTTAGCTGAGATTATGTTTACCCCCAATTCACCACATCTACAGATCAATATCAGGGCAATTCCATGGTAACAGAATCCACGGTAACAGAATCCACGGTAACAGATTCCACGGTAACAGATTCCACGGTAACAGTTTTTTAACTTTAAAATGTATGTCAAACAAAAACCAATGATTGCAAAGTTAAACAAACCATACAACTCAATGCACAAGGATGAATTTGAACCGTTTCCACAAAAAATTGTGCAAAACCACATTTACTTGAAGAACAGTGCAGAATGACGGTTTGCTCTGTTTTTGCCGTCATTCTGTTCCAAACTTTGCATCTGCACTATTCTTCAAGTACAGTGCATTCGGAAAGTATTCAGACCACTTCCGTTTTCCACATTTTGTTACGTTACAGCCTTATTATAAAATGTATTCAATAATTTTTTTACCTCATCAATCTACACACAATATCCCATAATGACAAAGCAAAAACAGGTMTTCAGAAATGTTTGTAAATGTATTACAAATACAAAACACACACCTTATTTACATAAGTATTCAGAACCTTTGCTATGGGACTCGAAATTGAGCTCAGGTGCKTCCTGTTTCCATTTATCATCCTTGAGATGTTTCTACAACTTTATTGGAGTCCACCTGTGGTAAAGTCAATTGATTGGACATGATTTGAAAAGGCACACACCTGTCTATATAAGGTACCACAGTTGATAGTGCATGTCAGAGCAAAAACCAAGCCATGAGGTCGAAGGAATTGTCCGTAGAGCTCCGAGACAGGATTATGTCGAGGCACAGATCTGAGGAAGGTTACCAAAACATTTATGTAGCATTGAAGGTACCCAAGAACACAGTGGCCTCCATCATTCTTAAATGAAAGAATTTTGGAACCACCAAGACTCTTCCTAGAGCTGGCCAAACTGAACAATTGGGGGAGAAGGGCCTTGGTCAGCGAGGTTACCAGACGGAAGCCACTCCTCAGTTAAAGCATGACAGCCCGCTTGGAGTTTGCCAAAAGGCACCTAAAGGACTGTCAGACTATGAAAAACAAGATTTTCTCGTCTGATGAAACCAAGATCGAACTCTTTGGCCTGAAGGCCGAGCGTCACGTCTGSAGGAAACCTGGCACCATCCCTACGGTGATGCATGGTTGCCTCTAGTATAATGCTGTGGGGATGTTTTTCAGCTGCAGGGACTGGGAGACTWGTCAGGATTGAGGGAAAGATGAACGGAGCAAAGTACAGAGAAATACTTGATGAAAACCTGCTGGAGAGTGCTCAGGACCTCAGACTGAGGTGAAGGTTCACCTTCCAACAGGACAACAGCCCTAAGCACACAGCCAAGACAACGCAGGAGTGGCTTCAGGACAAGTCTCTGAATGTCCTTGAGTGCCCCAGTCAGAGCCCAGACTTGAACCCAATCGAACATCTCTGGAGAGACCTGAAAATAGCTGTGCAGCGACGCTCCCCATCCAACCTGACAGAGCTTGAGAGGATCTGCAGAGAAGAATGGGAGAAACTCCCCAAATACAGGTGTGTCAAGCTTGTAGCGTCATACCCAAGAAGACTTGAGGCTGTAATCGCTGCCAAAGGTGCTTCAACAAAGTACTGAGTAAAGGGTCTGAATACTTACGTAAATGTGATATTCCCGTTTATTTTTTAAAATAAATTTGCTACATTTTATTATTAAACCCGTTTTTGCTTTGTCATTATGGGGATTGTGTGTAGATTGATGAGGATTTTAAAAAACAAAATAAATTTTAGAATAAGGCTGTAACGTAACAAAATGTAGAAAAAGTGAAGGGGTCAGAATACTTTCACTGTACATGTGTTTTTATGCACATTTTCTGTGGATATTCTTAAAAGAATCCTTATGCATACAGTTGGTTTGTTTAACTTTGCAATCATTGATTTTTGTCTGATGTACATTTTAAAGTGGAAAAATCTGAGTCTGCATCATTCTGTTACCATGGAATTTCACTGATATTGATCTGTAGATGAGGTGAATTGGAGGTAAACACATGCTCTCAGCTAAATGGTTACATCAAGTGTCCCATTAGCCTGTCCAACCCATACCCCCACTTGTATTCTGAGAGGCTATAAGCTATAAAGCGAAGAGATCTGTCTATAAGCAGCTTTATATAGGCTATGTATAGCAGCTAAAAAAGAGTCTATAGCGCAAAGGCTATACGCATTTAAATTGTAATAGAATTTGAAAGAAGTGATATTGCTTAATTTCATACAGTTTTAGTAGGTGATACACGACATGAGAATTGCCATTTCTATTGATTGAGCTGCTGGACTGYTGTTTGTTTAAATTGGGAAGGTCACTAATCTGCATCAATGTTCTCTCTGAGGATCAGAAAAGGGGAAATTATTTACCCACAATGCAGTCTTCCAGAGTCCCAGATGCTATTTCTGGTAGATTGGGTCTTCTTGGTGCATCATTTCTATTTGAAATGTTTTGCAGTGGTGGCCACGATTAAAAAAAWATATATATATATATAGGGGAAACGCTATTATTATAGCTCATCTGTTATCCACCACAGATTATTTCCATATCGGTACCTTGAATCTTTTCAATAATGCAAAATGTGTATCTCAAGGTATCTGATAGCTTCTTCTGGTGTTTATTTTCAGTCTAATGTCTAAGGTGGAAGAAGCGTCAGTGAAAGGGAGGGCATAGACTTACAGTTAGTCGTATTTGTCGATCAATATTTTATGAGGGGGTAGCAGTGACACACACAGACACACACACACACACACACAACCCCTTATACACCCCTGTGTGTGTGTGTTACTATGACCCTGTCTACACACACTGACTGTAGCCCTAATCCCTGCTTTGCTGTAGCCACCTGGTGAACGTGTCCTACTAATGAAACTCATTGGTAAGCACATTAAAACTTGATGACCTAGTGAATACGTTGCTGGCTTGTGTTTGTCAGGTAGCCAGGGATCCAATATCCTCATATCTGATTGTACCGATTCTGCAAGGATCCCGAGTGGTGCAGCGGTCTAAGGCACTGCATCTCAGTGCAAGAGGTGTCGCTACAGTCCCTGGTTCGAATCCAGGCTGTATCACATCCAGCCGTGATTGGGAGTCTAATAGGGCGGCGCACAATTGGCCCAGCGTCGTRCAGGTTTGGTAGGCAGTCATTCTAAATAAGAATATGTTCTTAACTGACTTGCCTAGTTAAATAAATAAAAAAAGGTCCCTATCGTATTATCAATCAATTGCCTTTTGGTAGTGGGACTATCTCGTACTGCATTACGCCGTATTCAAAAAGGAATCTCAGAGTAGAAGTGCTGATCTAGGATCAGGTCCTCCCTGTCCATATAATCAAAACTGATCCTATATCAGCACTCCGACTCTTTATGAGTATGGGCCCTGATCTAGGATCAGATCAGGTCCTCCCTGTCCATATAATCAGAACTGATCCTATATCAGCCCTCCGACTCTTTATGAGTATGGGCCCTGATCTAGGATCAGATCAGGTCCTCCCTGTCCATATAATCAGAACTGATCCTATATCAGGACTCCGACTCTTTATGAGTATGGGCCCTGATCTAGGATCAGATCAGGTCCTCCCTGTCCATATAATCAGAACTGATCCTATATCAGGACTCTTTATGAGTATGGGCCCTGTTCTTTGTCTGTGTCCATTCTGGTGACCCATCACTCAAAAAATATGTTTTTGCATGTAACCAAAATGTTACCCTTTTTCCTTTATAGTGCACTACTTTTGACCAGGGCTCTGGTCCCTATTCTTTTTATAGTGCACTACCAGAGCTCTGGTCCCTATTCCCTTTATAGGCACTACCAGAGCTCTGGTCCCTATTCCCTTTATAGTGCACTACCAGAGCTCTGGTC
>NC_036842.1:90506193-90519428 GCF_002910315.2 Salvelinus sp. IW2-2015
TATTCCCTTTAATAGTGCACTACCAGAGCTCTGGTCCCTATTCCCTTTATAGAGCCACTACCAGGGCTCTGGTCCTTATTCCTTTATAGTGCACTACCAGGGCTCTGGTCCTTATTTCTTTTAGTGCCACTTACCAGGGCTCTGGTCCCTATTTCCTTTATAGTGCACTACCAGAGCTCTGGTCCCTATTCCCTTTATAGTGCACTACCAGGGCTCTGGTCCCTATTCCCTTTATAGAGTACTACCAGAGCTCTGGTCCCTATTCCCTTTATAGTGCACTACCAGAGCTCTGGTCCCTATTCCCTTTATAGAGCACTACCAGAGCTCTGGTCCCTATTCCCTTTATAGTGCACTACCAGAGCTCTGGTCCCTATTCCCTTTTTAATAGTGCACTACCAGAGCTCTGGTCCCTATTCCCTTTATAGAGCCATACCAGGGCTCTGGTCAAAAAGTAGTGCACTATAAAGGGAATAGCGTGTCATTTTAAGGCACAACCCAAGCCTCACGCGTAAATCAAGAGGGAAGGATTACAGCAACAACACGCCTGTGTGGATTACAGATAAGGTATTCTATTCAGGTAGGAAGACTTTCAACACCTTAAAAGCACATTTATATTTTCACAGTTTCACAGTTGGAAGAACCACCGAGTTGGGCGGATGAAACTAGTCGTAAACACTAAGCAATCTACATGAATACATGAATGAAAAAGGCTTGTGGCTTGGCCAAGACTAGAATGGTTGGCCTGTTCCCAATCCCATGGCCTCTGGTCCTGGTTAGGGTGGATCTCTATGCGCAAAGAGTAAACATCAAGGCACTGTCCTTTGTCCTTTTTGTTTCTAGTCTTAATTGCTTTGAGGGCTAGCTTTGTTTGGTTGATACTGGTCCGGGGGAATGGTTAGATAAGGTGTGTTGTGTGTGTGGTGTGTGGTGTGTGTGGTGTGTGTGTGTGGTGTGTGTGTGTGTGTTGTGTGTGTGTGTGTGTGTGTGTGTGTGTGTGTGTGGTTGGTGTGTGTGTGTGTGTGTGTGTGTGTGTGTGTGTGGTGTTGTGTGGTGTGTGTGTGTGTGTTGTGTGTGCGTGCGTGCGTGCGCGAGGCGAGAAGAGACTACTGTGGCAGCCTACATTTGTCCTTTCAGATTTTATTATGGTGACATCAGTTTCTGTTGTTTAACATGTTTGGAATGATTGGAGTAGTGATAGGATTATGATAGGCTGAGACGTTTGCAAACAGCTTAAGTCACTGTCTCCAGTATGGTGGAGGGTGGAATGATAGCAGGGAAATGTTATAAGGACACGCATGACGCCCAAACTGATATTTCATTTCAGAATTTATTAGGCAAGGGTTTGGTTAAGGTTAGGGTTAAGGTAAAGGTCAGTTGTAGGTTTTGGCTGGTCGGTTTAAGCGTCGGCTGTGTCCTTAACCTCACCCAKGGCAGAACGATAGGGTTAACCTCCTCCTCCTGCTCAGCAGACCTTCAACTGGGCGGAGTCTGAGTGCACATTGTTTAGTGTTTTCGGCTTTGGAAGGAGAGAGAGAATGGTCATATCAGTCTGTGTGAAGGGTCGGTCGACAAGGATCGTGTCAGACTACAAATGATGAAACATCGTGAACGGAACACTACACCGACTCCAATTCCTAAACCCAACCGCGAGACCGACTCGATGATTATGGCCACCGCTGACTCAGCAGTGAGAAGTTTATCAGAAGTCGAAAAATACCTTAACAGCCGGAACGAAATGGTAATAACGACTTTTTTCATTATTTCTTCTACTCCACATAGCCTACGCTGCTCAAACATAAGGAGGCATTGTACTGTATCGTCATCATAGTGCAGCGAAAGCATCAATATGCGAACACCTGCTGTGTCCCAGTTTTCGTTCAAATCTGATCAAATCTGATTTTACTCACTGGGTCATTCATTTCTTATGTAGGTTTTTGCGCGCATGAATTGGTCTGCTATCTTAGCGTATTGAGGCTCTCTAGTATGTAGGCTACATTGTGTACCATTGCTTGTGTTCATTACATTTTAGGGGAAACTCGTCTATTATTTTCAGCCCTGTTCATATTTTTAACAGATAAAAAAAAAAAGTCAATCATACCATTCAGAATTTCCTAATACATGTTTGGTTGATATTTGAGAAAAAATAAGAAAATTGTATTTAACTGTGATTTTTTTTTTTTTAACAGTTAAAAAAAAATAACAGTAGAATGGTTTTGGTTCAATGCAAATGTGCCCTTCTGGTGTCGAAAGCAATGTTCTGTTCTCTCTTCTGTTCCGTTTTCTGTTCTTCTGTTCTGATCTCTTACAATGGTTACTGCTCCAAATGACAGCTGTATAGACATGTTAGGAGTCAGGATAATGTTTTAACAGCTGTATAGACATGTTAGGAGTCAGAATAAATGTTTTAACAGCTGTAATAGACATGGTTAGGAGTCAGAAAATGTTTTAACAGCTGTATAGACATGTTAGGAGTCAGTAAATGTTTAAACAGCGTATAGACATGTTAGGAGTCAGATATAATGTTTTAACACTGTATAGACATGTTAGGAGTCAGATAAATGTTTTAACAGCTGTATGACATGTTAGGAGTCAGATAAATGTTTAACAGCTGTATAGACATGTTAGGAGTCAGAATTAAATGTTTAAAACACTGTTATAGAATGTTAGGCGTCAGATAAATGTTTTAACAGCTGTATAGACATGTTAGGAGTCAGAAAAAATGTTTTAACAGCTGTATAGACATGTTAGGAGTCAGATAAATGTTTTAACAGCTGGAGAGTTTTAGCTCCATTCCATGTTATTCACATGTTACAGCTGTACAAGTATTATGAAATCCCGAGGTCTTATTGAATAACATGGACTTGTGCACATTATGTAAACGACTTGAGCACTTGGTAATTGTATTGATAGTTTCCACCTTATTTCAAGTAGAGGATAAAACAACCTTATGTTTCAAGATGCATTTAAATGGTTGTAAATATCAGAGTGGCACAATTAAGGAAGTCATTGTTGAACACTGATCCTAATACTAGGCATCATGCAAATCTAACAAAACCCTCTTATAGGCCACACAGCCACGCACGCACGCACGCACACACAACACACACACAACACACACACACACACACACACACACACACACACACACCAAAACACCCACACACAACACACACACACACACACTGTTTCCTCCTGCCTGGACACGGTGTGTCTCGTGATTGTTTGTGGAGACATTACAAACCAGAAATTCACTCAACTGTTAAAGCGAGAGCAAGTTGTTTCTCTTTCTGCTGTAGCGATCGTGCCTTCAGGGCAAATTACATTTCATGGATTAACTGATTTGTATGACTGTTGACTGACTGTTGACTGACTGTTGACTGACTGGTTATTTCCAGGCTGTTTATCATGTTTGAACCTGAGTGATGTCTTGACCTGGTTGTTAAAAGTGTCAAGTCCAAGTTCCTTTTATTAGATCACTCACTGTCTCACCTCTCCTTCACAATATGAGTAATACATTAACATCCACATGGTTCATCTGGTCACTTTTGACATTTATCACCTCAATTATAGCTACACAGATCCCTCTTCAAGTCAAATGTTATTAGTCACGTGCGCCGAATACAACAGTTGTTGACCTTACTGTTATGAAATTACTTACTTACCTTACCTTACTGAAATGCTTACTTACAAGCCCTTAACCAACAATGTAGTTCAAGAAATAGAGTTGAGAAAATATTTACTAAATAAACTAAGGTAAAAAATAAAATAAAAAGTAACACAATAAAATATGAATAACGAGGCTATAAACATTGGGTACCGGGAACCGGGTGCGGGGGTACAGGTTAGTCCTGGTCCCGTGTGGCTCAGTTGGTAGAGCATGGCGCTTGCAACGCCAGGGTTGTGGGTTCATTCCCCACGGGGGGACCAGGATGAATATGTATGAACTTCCCAATTTGTAAGTCGCTCTGGATAAGAGCGTCTGCTAAATGACGTAATGTAAATGTTAGTCGAGGTAAATTGTTCATGTAGGTGGGGGTAAAGTAACCATGCATAGATAATAAACAGCAAGTAGCAGCAGTGGTAAAATAAAGGGGGGGGGGGTGTCAATGTAAATAGTCTGGGTGGCCATTTGATTAATTGTTCAGCAGTCTTATGGCTTGGGGGTAGAAGCTGTTAAGAAGCCTTTTGGACCTAGACGTGGCGCTCCGGTACCTCTTGCCATGAGGTAGCAGAGAGAAACGTTTATGACGGGTGACTGGAGTCTTTGAAAAAAAATTGGGCCTAATACCGCCTGGTATTTAGGTCCTGGATGGCAGGACGCTTGGCCCTAGGGATGTACTGGGCCGTACGCACAACCCTCTGTAGCGGCTTACGGTCGGATACCGAGCATTTGCCATACCAGGCGGTGATGCAACCAGTCAGGATGTAGAACCAGTCTGCTGTAGAACTTTTTGAGGATCTGGGGACCCATGACAAATCTTTTCAGTCACCTGAGGGGGAAAAGATTTTGTCGTGCCCTCTTCATGACTGTCTTGGTGTGTTTGGACCATGATAGTTTGTTGGTGATGTGGACACCAAGGAACTTGAAACTCTTGACCTGCTCCACTACAGCCCCGTCGATGTGAATGGGGTGTGTTTGGCCCTCCTTTTCCTGTATTCCACGATCAGCTCCTTTGTCTTGCTCATGTTGAGTGAGAGGTTGTTGTCCTGGCACCACACTGCCACACTGCCTCCTCCCTATAGGCTGTCTCATCATTGTCGGTGATCAGGCCTACCACTGTTGTGTCGTCAGCAAACTTAATGATGGTGTTGAAGTTTTGCTTGGCCACACTGTCGTGGGTGAACAGGGAGTACAGGAGGAGACTACGAACGCACCCCTGAGGGGCCCCTGTGTTGAGGATCAGCGTGGCAGATGTGTTGTTGCCTACCCTTACCACCTTGGGGCGGCCCGTCAGGAAGTCCAGGATCCAGTTGCAGAGGGAGGTGTTTAGTCCCAGGGTACTTAGCTTAGTGATTAGCTTTGTGGGCACTATGGTGTTGAACGCTGAGCTGTAGTCAATGAACACCATTCTCACATAGGTGATCCTTTTGTCCAGGGTGGGAAAGGGCGGTGTGGAGAGCGATTGAGATTGCATCATCTGTGGATCTGTCTAACACCAATGTCCTTAATGCATTGCACTGGGCTGCAATCCAACTGTAGGCCTATGCTTGATATACTTTATAGGCAAATGTATCTGCATTGATATACATGTTTTATCCCTTAGCCTACCAAGGTTAATATAGTTTTGTGATTTCATATTTTCAGACATGATTTACAATTTGTTATTTAGTTTAAGTTTGAGCCATTTATGTGTTTTTAGGATGTCACTTCTTGCCACTGGGGGGTCAGTACGACATAAGTTGTTATTTGGGTGTTACTTCTTGCCACTGGGGGGTCAGTAAGACATAAGGCGATAGACATACATCTCTGTATATGTGTCATGATGGCGTCTATGAGAGCATGGGCAGCGCCATTGAGGCGGCCATCGCCGTCTTAAATAGTCAATTTTCTTCTTCACAAGTAAAATGAATTGGCTGATCCCTCCTGATGACCCGGCTGTCACGACTCCAACCGGGTCATCAAGTCATGCCAACCGGGACACCAAGTCATGCCAACCGGGAATCCAAGTCATGCCAACCGGGTCATCAAGTCATGCCAACTGGGACATCAGGATGGATTAGCCAATGAAGTTGGAAGTCCCGCCCAGTTGACTAAATCAAAATGGCGAAAGTCCTCAAATTGCGAAAGTCCCCCATGCTAACACAGACTTTTGGCCGCTGGAGGACTCCATACAACTCCATGGTCAGGACATAGGTTTGGTTAGGTTTAAATATTAAAACTATCCTAATGTGACTTGGATTTAAAGGATAAGAACTCTTTAAAAAAAAAACTTTAGTATTAGATGTAAGAAGAATCCAGTACCTTTACCTTTATCTGACAGAGAGAGGAAACAACAAATGAAGTTATGTTATGTAAAGTTATGTTTATGTAATATTAAACATGTATCACTGACTAACCCCTTCAAATAGGGTTCATGAAAACACCTGCAACAACGGCAAAAACATAAACAATACAACACTTCTTCACAAATCTCTCGTGTCACAGCCAGCTTGTGTTTGTGTGGGGGGAGTTTCTGTTCAACCAAACACGATTTTCTGGTTTATCTTCAAGAAGACTCTGTGTTCCAGAGAGGCGGTTTCTCAAGTCTGATGACAGGCTGAATATTCTCTCCACAAATGCTTGGGATGCAGGGACAGAAACCAGATCCACTGCCACAGAGAACAGATTAGAGTTAACAGCCATTCTTACCTGCCAGAACTGGAGAGGTGACATACTAAACATTTCCCCTTTTACCTATTCCAGGTATTTCCGCAGCTCACACAGGTCACTTAATGCCCTGCCACGTTGACCCTTCAAATGGACAGTGACCTCAGACACAAGCAAATCAAATTTGATTGGTCACATACACATGTTTAGCAGATGTTATTGCGAGTGTAGCGAAATTCTTGTGCTTCTAGTTCCAACAGTGCAGCATTATCTAACATGGTAATCTAACAATTCCACAACAACTACCTAATACACACAAATCTAAGTAAAGGAATGGAATAAGAATATATATACTACCGTTCAAAAATTTGGGGTCACTTAGAAATGTCCTTGTTTATGAAAGAAAAGCTATTTTTGCTCAGTTGTGCACCGGGCCTCCCACTCCTCTTTCTATTCTGGTTAGAGCCAGTTTGCGCTGTTCTGTGAAGGGAGTAGTACACAGCGTTGTACGAGATCTTTGGTTTCTTGGCAATTTCTCACATGGAATAGCCTTCATTTCTCAGAACAAAAATAGACTGGCGAGTTTCAGAAGAAAGTTCTTTGTTTCTGTCCATTTTGAGCCTGTAATCGAACCCACAAATGCTGATGCACCAGATACTCAACTAGTCTAAAGAAGGACAGTTTTATTGCTTCTTTAATCAGCACTACAGTTTTCACCTGTGCTAACATAATTGCAAAAGGGTTTTCTAATGATCAATTAGCCTTTTAAAATGATAAACTTGGATTAGCTTACACAACGTGCCATTGGAACACAGGAGTGATGGTTGCTGATAATGGGCCTCTGTACGCCTATGTAGATATTTCATTAAAAATCTGCCGTTTCCAGCTGCAATAGTCATTTACAACATTAACAATGTCTACACTGTATTTCTGATCAATTTGATGTTATTTTAATGGACAAAATTTTATGGATAAAAGTCTTTCAAAAACAAGGACATTTCTAAGTGACCTCAAACTTTTGAACGTTAGTGTACATATAAATATATGGATGAGCAATGACAGAGCCGCATAGGCAAGATGCAATAGATGGTAAAAAAGACAGTATATACATATGAGATGAGTGATGCAAGATATGTAAACATTATTTAAGTGGCATTATTAAAGTGACTAGTGATCCATTTATTAAAGTGGCCAATGATTTCAAGTCTGTATGTAGGCAGCAGCCTCTCTCTGTTAGTGATGGCTGTTTAACAGTCTGAAGGCCTTGAGATAGAAGCTGTTTTTCAGTCTCTCGGTCCCAACTTTGATGCACCTGTACTGACCTCGCCTTCTGGCTGGTAGCGGAGTGAACAGGCAGTGGTTCGGGTGGTTGATGTCCTTGATGATCTTTTTGGCCTTCCTGTGACATCGGGTGCTGTAGGTGTCCTGGAGGGCAGGTAGTTTGCCCCCGGTCATGCGTTGTGCAGACCGCACCACCCTCAATCTTCTATGCGAGGAAGCTATATTTCTGTGGTTGAGATTCTTGCTGGATTCAACGTGCTGGCATCGTGCTGGGGTCCTTCTGCTACACGACTGTACTCTCTGATTTGCTGAAGTACAAAAGACTGCTTCCCTCATCAGTGGCTCTATCTCTGTGGAGCGAAGTGCCAGAGACACTCTTCGGTCATCAGGCAAGCTGCTGCAGGGATTGGATCGAAGTTTGCTGCCAGAGGATTTAAGTATGCATGCGAAGCACTCATGCAGTGACTTCAGGAGGATCCGTGCCAACTGTTTTGCAGCAGTAGGTGACTGCAAGTGTGCCTCAAGGTTGAGAAGGCATGGCACCACATCAGACAGCGACTGGCTGTCACTTTGAAGTGGGTCGGTGGGGATTGCGAATGGCTCCAGCAACATCACAAGCTGTTCTAGCTTGGCCCAGTCACGCTCCGTGCTCGCCCTCAGATGTCTTCCCTGCTAGCTAGTGATAGCTAGTGTTAGTGATGCACTAGCTAGGCCTATTTGCAGCATCGGCATCTACTGGCAGCATTTACCCGCCAGATTCAGAAGCTCAAGGACCCCATAAAAAACAGCTTGAAACCCCATTAGATTTTCTCCAAAGATTAGAATGAAGAAAAACTCAAACTAAACATAATAATATTTTTTTTTTTTTATTGTATTTTTGCAGCCAAAGATAATAGTTTCAGGATTGTTTTAGTTTTTAACTTGTTTAAAAAAAAATTAAGTTCACTAAACAGTTTTTCCAATTTATATTTTTTTAGTTTCAGTTTTTGTTTACTATAATAACCTTGTAGCCTACTTATCTTTCCCGTTCTTGCCAGCCGGACAACTTTTAACCAGGATGCAATACAGCTGAACATTATGAGGCCTATAACTCAAACTGTGGTTGTCACTTTATAATGTACCTTGATAATCCCCCACTGACTAAGAGATCAACATATTAAGACGTCATAACTCAACTAGCGGTTATACTTAATGACACATGATTAAAGTTTCACATTCGTAAGTTGTCTGACTGGTTCTCACTTCTTCTTCGTTACCTCTTTACTTCTTTACTTCCTTACTTCTTTACCCTGCGTTTATGCTTAACTTCCTTCTTTCTGCCGATAATGAATTACCTGTACTTAATCTATGCCAAGTCAGGTTTTCACAAGCTTTTATAACTAGACCTACTCCTATACTATACTACTACAGCTTTAACATTCACAAGCTGTCTGACTGGTGCGTACTTATTCCTTTAAGTTCCTCACACTTCATTCACGTTTACTCCAGCCGCCCAAGCCATAGACTGTTCTCTCTGCTTCCGTGCGTCAAGCAGTACCAGTGCATCAAGTCTGACACCAACAGGCTCCTGAACAGCGTCTATCCACAAGCCATAAGACTGCGAAATAGCTTTTTTTTTAAATGGCTACCCGCTCTATCTGAGTTGAGCCTTGAATTGTATTTATATTTTAGAAATTTGATTTATTCTGTCTTCATGTACACTCACAGGACTCTATATACACACACACACACACACACACACACACACACACACACACACACACACACACACACACACACACACACACACACACACACACACACACATGCATACACACACATGATACACATGGATTTTGTGTTGTAGATATGTGGTAGTGGAGTATGGGCCTGAGGGCACACACTTAGTGTGTTGGGAATTCTGTAATGAATGTATTGTGATGTTTTTAAAATTGTATAACTGCCTTAATTCTGCCGGACACCAGGAAGAGTAGCTGCTGCCTTGGCAGGAATTAATGGGGATCCATAATAAATACAAATATACGCTGCTGCTACTCTGTTTATCATATATCCTGATGCCTAGTCACCTTACCCCTATACATATCTACCTCTATCACTCCAGTATCCCTGTACATTGTAAATATGGTATTGGAGCAAACCCTGTGTAGTGTACCACTCAGGAGGCAGTCCGACGAGGAACAGGATGACCTGTGTCTTCTTCAGGTCATATAAGATAACAAATCTGATTTCTTATTTTCTATTTATCTCGTGTTTTTGTTCTACCTTATTTTTAGTACTACATTGATATTGATTACTGCATTGGGTTTAGAGATTGCAAGAAAGGCATTTCACTGTACTTGTGCGCACTACAGTCCCTGGTTCGAATCCAGGCTGCATCACATCTGGCCGTGATTGGGAGGTCCGCGCACAATTGGCCCAGTGTCGTCTGGGTTTGGCCGGGGGTAGGCCATCATTGTAAATAAACATTTGTTCTTAACTGACTTGGCTAGTTAAATAAAGGTTAAATAAAATTTAAAAAACTATTTAAACTAGAGGTCAACCGATTAATCGGAATGGCCGATTAATTAGGGCCGATTTCAAGTTTTCATAACAATCGGTAATCGGCATTTTTGGACACCGATTATGGCCGATTACGTTGCACTTCACGAGGAGACTGCGTGGCAGGCTGACTATCTGTTGTGAGTGCAGCAAGGAGCCAAGGTAAGGTGCTAGCTAGCGTTAAACTTATCTTATAAAAAAACAATCAATCTTAACATAATCACTAGTTAACTACACATGGTTGATGATATTACTAGTTTATCTAGCTTGTCCTGCGTTGCATATAATCAATGCGGTGCCTGTTAATTTATCATTGAATCACAGCCAACTTCGCCAACCCGGTGATTTAACAAGCGCATTCGCGAAAAAAGCACTGTCGTTGCACCAATGTACCTAACCATAAACATCAACGCCGTTCTTAAAATCAATACACAAGTATATATTTTTAAACCTGCATATTTAGTTAATATTGCCTGCTAATATGAATTTCTTTTAAATAGGGAAATTGTGTCACTTCTCTTGCGTTCTGTGCAAGCAGAGTCAGGGTATATGCAGCAGTTTGGGCCACCTGGCTCGTTGCGAACTGTGTGAAGACCATTTCTTCCTAACAAAGACCATAATTAATTTCCCAAAATTGTACATAATTATGACATAACATTGAAGGTTGTGCAATGTAACAGCAATATTTAGACTTAGGGATGCCACCCGTTAGATAAAATACGTAACGGTTCCATATTTCACTGAAAGAATAAATGTTTTGTTTTCTAAATGATAGTTTACGGATTCTACCATATTAATGACCTAAGGCTCGTATTTCTGTGTATTATTATATTATAATTAAGTCTATGATTTGATAGCGCAGTCTGACTGAGCGGTGGTAGGCAGCAGCAGGCTCGTAAGCATTCATTCAAACAGCACTTTCCTGCATTTGCCAGCAGCCCTTCGCTGTGCTTCAAGCATTGCGCTGTTTATTACTTCAAGCCAATTAACTCCCAAGATTAGGCTGGCAATACTAAAGTACCTATTAGAACATCCAATAGTCAAAGGTATATGAAATACAAATGGAATAGAGAGAAATAGTCCTATAATAACTACAACCTAAAACTTCTTACCTGGGAATATTGAAGACTCATGTTAAAAGGAACCACCAGCTTTCATGTTCTGAGCAAGGAACTTAAATGTTAGCTTTTTTACATGGCACATATTGCACTTTTACTTTCTTCTCCAACACTTTGTTTTTGCGTTATTTAAACCAAATTGAACTTGTTTTATTATTTATTTGAGACTAAATAGATTTTATTGATGTATTATATTAAGTTAAAATAAGTGTTCATTCAGTATTGTTGTAATTGTCATTATTACAAATATATATATATAGATATATATATATAAAAAAAATTGCAGATTAATCGGTATCGGCTTTTTTTGGTCGTCCAATAATCGGTATCGGCGTTGAAAAATCATAATCGGTCGACCTCTAATTTAAACTTGAAACTTGCTTTCCTCCTTTCCTTTCTTCATTCTTTCCTTCCTTCTTTCTGTAGAAAACGACTGCACTTTTCCTTGAAATCCCCACCTTCAACTAGATGCAGGGATCGGGGGGGGGGGGCAGCGGTGATACAAGCCCTCCTTCAGCTCGTGCTGTAGACGGCAGTACTGTTATTTTACATTTCCACAGCCTCCTTACAGCTGTGGCTCTAGTCTTTAAGTCTACGATTTAAGCCTAGTGGTTAGAGCGTTGGGCGTTAGTAACCGAAAGGTTGCAAGTTCGAATCCCCGAGCTGACAAGGTACACATCTGTTGTTCTGCCCCTGAACAAGGCAGTTAACCCACTGTTCCTAGGCTGTCATTGAAAATAAGAATTTGTTCTTAACTGACTTGCCTAGTTAAATAAAGGTCAAATAATTTTTATTTTTTTTAACTGATTGAGGTCTATAGTACTTTCTCAGAAGATTGATGGACTGTAACTATCCCGACTGGAACTCAGCCTTTTTTGCTCACCATATTTTTTTTGAGCTGTTTGACAATGTGTCCGTGTTTCCATAACTTGATAATGCCACCGCTTCCTTACAACGGTGGCTCTTGGTTTAAACTGATTTGGCCCTACAGTACATACAGTGGGATCCGAAATCATTGACACCATTGAAAAAGATGAGCAAAAATGACTGTATATTTCAGATGCCAAACCCACCGCTGGTGAGCGTAGCCAAACAGCTCTATTTTCATGACCAAAACACCAGTTTCAATCCAAGAACCACTGCTGTTTAGCAAACCCCGGGCGTTTACGTTTGTTGAATGACATGAAAATAGAGCTCTTTGGACACGCACACCAGTGGTGGGTTCGGCGTCGAAATGAGAATGTATGAGCAGAAAATAACCCCATACCTACTGCAAATATGCTGGATCTTGGATGTTATGGGGCTGTTTTGCTTCCACTGGTCCTGGGGCCCTTGTTAACGGTATCTATACCCACTACCAGGTTATTTTTACTCCAAAACCTGTTTGCCAGGAGAGATCTTCCAGCAAGCCAATAACTCTAAGCACACATCAACATCCACAAAGAAATTGTATACTGACCACAAAATCTACATTTTTACAATGGCCAATCTCAGTCGCCGTACTTGAAACCCCTTGAACACCTGTGGTTTGACTTGAAGAGGGCAGTCCATAAGCGCAGGCAAAGGATATCAATGATATAGAAGTATTCTGTACCGGGGAATGGTCTACAATCCCTCCCAATGGGTTCTCCAACTCATAAAACATTTCAGAAAAATGCTCAATGCCGTTATCCTCGCAAGGTGAGGTATTGAAAAACAGGCGGGCCAATCATTTTGACCCCTACCCTTTTCGAGAGAAAAAAATGCTTGTTAAACAAAAAATTTCTCTGAACAATTGTATTAGTAGTAGTATTTATTAGTATTTTTTGGAGCATACAATATAGCTCAGTGTTTGAATGATATTTTATACTGTAATTACTGCTCATATTTTTCAAGGGTGTCAATCATTTCAGACTGTACACATGGCTGGAGGCCTACAGTAGGTCTAGTCTATATGATACACATGGCTGGAGGTCTACAGTAGGTCTAGTCTATATGATACACATGGCTGG
>NC_036843.1:0-15627 GCF_002910315.2 Salvelinus sp. IW2-2015
ACGGGGGAAGAGACAGGGGAATACTCTGGAGTGAAAATGGAGGTACGCTGGCCTTGCAAAAAGTAGTTCATGCCCCCTTGTGCGTTTTCCAACTATTTTGTTTCCAGTTAGCAATCTGTAAATTTAAAATTGATTTTTATTTGTATTCATGTCATGGAAAATACACAAAATTAGTCCAAGATTGTGAAGTGAAGCATGAAAATATAAGTATCTATCAACATAATAATATATAAAAGACGAAAAGTGGTTCAATGCGCGTATTAACACCCCCTTTGCGTAATGAAGCCCCTAAATTGAAGACCTGGTGCAACGCAATTACCTATTCAGAATGTTCACATAAATTAGTTAAATAAAGTCGCACCTGAATGTGCAAATCTAAGTGTCAATGATCATGTCTATATGATCTCAAGTAAGTATAACACCTGTACTGAAAAGGCCTCCAGAAGTCTTCAACACCACTGAGGCAAGGGCGAACTCACTCAAGCAATGGACACTATGAAACAAGACTTCGCAACATCATACAAAGTTTGGACACATCTCACACACATGGTTCTAGTAAAAAAGAGATAGTTGGGACGATAAGCAGAAAAGTTCGAGGGTGGTAATCCAAAGTCAAACATGGCACCACGGAGCACCCATAAATCCATTATCCATTTTTTTGAAAGAAATATGGCCACAACAACAAGACCTCCAAGAGAGGGCCGCCGACCGCCAAAACACATAGGACCAGGCAAAGGAGGGCATTATTGCGATGAGGAGAAAAAAAGAGACGAAAAGATAACGCCTGAAGAGCTGCAAAAGCTCTACAGGGAGATTGGAGTATCTGTCCATAGACCACTATTAAAGCCGTAGCACTCCAGCAGAGCTGGACTTTACAGAAGAGTGTCGCAGAAAAAAGCCATTGCTTAATAGGAAAGAAATTATCAAACACGTTTGGCTGGTTACGCACCGAAAGGCGATGTGAGACTCCCAACTATGGAAAGAAGGTACTGCTGGTCAGATGAGATAAAATTATAGCTTTTGGGGCTATCAAGGAAACGCGTAATGTCAGTGGTCGCACAAAGACCGCACACCCACTCCTATCTCTAACTGAGAGATAACTGTTCGAGCTATAGACACCACACTACCGCACACAAGTGCAAGCGATGTGGGCTCGGATAGCACTCATGCTTGTGGGTATGTTCTCTTACTCGGACCAGGGACTCGGGAAAATGGTTCAGAGATGTGAAGATGATGACGATGGACAAATATACTACCTCGCGGAACATTTCTTTAGGGAAACTTTTTTCTGAGTCTTCCCATGAAATACTTGATACCTAGGAAACCGGAGGATATCACTCCCATTCAAGACTAGACAGTTGAAGCGAAAACCACATGACATCTCTAAGCTATCTGCACAAGCAACAATGTTATGATGTGTGTTTCCTAAGGACGGTATAATTTGAAGTATAGTTCTCTGAGGAATCCTAGCAGCATCAATCTGTGTTTGAGTCGTTACTAGAATGTAGCCTATACATGTCTGTCGTCAGCAGCAATTGTGAATAAAAATCGCTGAAAAGGGGAATAATATTTAGCTAATACGTTCGGTAGTAGGAAGTCCTACCGTTGGTAATATGAGAAAAAGCAGTATCATGTAGGTCTTACTTTCCTCTATGTTCAGACCAACTGTGCCAACGTTATTCTTCTGGTTGCTTGAAGTTAAAACACTCATATCAGCCGAACAGTAACAATACATTGGCAAACGCGTCCTTCTGCTGCTTGACAGGCAGAGCCACAAAGGGATGGGAACTTAACTTCTCTAGGATAGGGGGGCAGCATTTTCACGTTTGGAATGAAAAGCATACCCAAATTCAACTGCCCAGCTACTCATCCCAGAAGATAGAATAGTGCATATTATTAGTAGATTTGATAGAAAACACTCTGAAGTTTCTAAAACCTGTTTGAATCATGTTGTGAGTATAACAGAACTATTTAGCAAGGCGACCCCGAGGACAAACCCTCAGAATTTACTTTTTTTTGAGGTCACTCTCTTTTCAATGGATTTTTCATTGGAATACCAGATTTCTAATTGACCTTCTTGCAGTTCCTACGACTTCCACGTGGAATGTCAATCAGTCTGTTAGAAATTGGTTGAGGGTTTTTCCTTTGTGTAAATTGAAGAAGTACAAGCCATCTTGGAACGAGGGGTCACTCGAGTGTCCTGTTTGTTAGAGGCGCATGACCAAGAAAGCTAGCTACAGTTTGATTTTAATCCTTGTATTGAACACAGATCATCCGTCTTCAATTTTATCGATTATTTACGTAATAAAAATACCTAAAGTTTGTATTACAAAAGTAGTTTGAATAATGTTTTTGGCAAAGTTTACAGGTAAATTTTGAGATATTTTGTAAGTCACGTTTCACATGTTGGATCGGTATTTTTCTGGATCAAACGCGCCAATAAGTCATTGACATTTTTGGCATAATATAATCGACGGAATTTAATCGAGCCACAAAAGGACATGTATGTGAATGTTTACCTGGCGAACATATATTGGAGTTGCCAACAACAGACGCTCGTCATCATAAGTTAAGGCAGTGAATTAATTTTTATTTCTGTGTTTTGTGTCGCGCCTGCAGGGTTGAAATATGCTTCTCTCTCTTTGTTTACTATGGTGCTAACTCAGATAATAGCATCATTTGCTTTCGCTGAAAAGCCTATTTGAATTCTGACATGTTGGCTGGATTCACAACCAGTGTAGCTTTCATTTGGTATCTTTCATGTGTGATTTAATGAAAGTTAGATTTTTATAGTAATTTATTTGAATTTGYCGCTCTGCATTTTTACTGGCTTTTGGCCAAGTGGGACGTTAGCGTCCTACATATCCCAGAGAAGTTAACTTAAACCACTGATACTTGTCAGCTATAACGGTGGCCAATATTGAGAGATATCGTGAGGTTACCATCATGCATCTGAAATGACATGATCAATTAATGTTTACCGATCATAAATCATGCAGTGACTTGCTGTATAACTCTGATGATAGATCATTCAGTGACCTCCTGTATAACTCTGATGATAGATCATAAACCATGCAGTTACTTCCTGTATAACTCTGATGATAGATCATAAATCATACAGTTACTTCCTGTATAACTCTGATGATAGATCATAAATCATGCAGTGACTTCCTGTATAACTCTGATGATAGATCATAAATCATGCAGTGACTTCCTGTATAACTCTGATGATAGATCTAAATGTGTGTAAACTGTGTAGTTCTGACTCTGCTCTCCAAGAGGTGATGATAATAAAACCAAATAGTTACAACATTTATTAAAACAATCCCTTGAAAACGGCACGTACAGTAGTTGACAATGGTTGTAGCAGAGCTCGGGGTCTCCTGCACCTCCCCCCCCCAGCAGGCAAATCGGACACTCTGCACCTTATTGTGAAATTTTTATTGATAATTACCTATCCTTGAATTTGGAGGGTTTATGACATAGCCCCTTAAGTAATTTAATAGGATCGCCATGCATTCAACTTTGACCCTGTTGTTGGGACAGTTGTCACGGTAACCTGGCAGCTGCATGTTCTAAATTCCTCCGTTTTTATATTCAGATCTTCCACTGCTTTCATTTCTTTACATTCACAACAGTACGTTAGCAGCTTTCCTTAGCCTACTTGGAAATCATTTGTAAATAATGACCTTGTATTTTCCTGTTATGGTGATTACAAAGTTGCCTACTCCAAACTATTTATTTATTTATTTTTATTGAACCTTTATTTAACTAAGCAAGTCAGTTCTTATTTATAATGACGGCCTACCGCGGCCGAACACTGGGCCAACTGTGCACCGCCCAATGGGACTCCTAATCACGGCCAGTTGTGATACAGTCTGGAATCGAACCAGGGACTGTAGTGACGCCTCTTGCACTGAGATGCAGTGCCTTAGACCGCTGCGCCACTGGGGATCCCAGAACTACATTTCTGGTAGCCTCATTATATGAGCTGGCAAGACAAGGAAATCCATTATTCACTATGACGGTCCTAAGAAAAATGATAAGCCCAATTTAAGGACCTTTAGATATTTACGTGCCAAAGTCAAGAAAAAAAGATGAGAATGGCAAGTGCACGATCCCCCAGGCTACATGGCAGTGCACGATCCCCAGGTTACATGGCAGTGCACGTTACCCCTAGGCTATGTGGCAGTGCACGATCCCCAGGCTAACATGGCAGTGCATGATCCCCCAGGCTACAATGGCAGTGCACGCCCCCAGGCTACATGGCAGTGCACGTTCCACAGGCTTACATGGCAGTGCGCGTTCCCCAGGCTACATGGCAGTGCAATGTTCCCACAAGGCTCCAATGGCAGTGCATGTTCCCCAGGCTACATGGCAGTGCCTGTCCAGGCTACATTGGCAGGGCGTTCCCCCGCTACCTGCGTCACTCCACAGGCTACATGGCAGTGCGCGTTTCCCCAGGCTACATGGCAGTGCACGTTCCCCCAGGCTACATGGTAGTGCATGTTCCCCCAGGCTACATAGCAGTGCGCGTTCCCCCAGGCTAACATGGCAGTGCATGTTCCCCCAGACTACATGGCAGTGCTTGTTCCCCAGGCACATGGCAGTGCGCGTTCCCCCAGGCTACATGGCAGTGCGTGTATCCCCAGCTACATGGCAGTGCACGTTCCCCAGGCTACATAGCAGTGCAGGTTTCCCCCAGGCTACATGGCAGTGCGCGTTCCCCAGGCTACATGGCAGTGCGTGTATCCCCAGGCTACATGGCAAGTGCGCGTTCCCCCAGGCTACATGGCAGTGCGTGTATCCAGGCTACATGGCAGTGTGTGTATCCCCAGGCTACTGGCAGTGCGCGTTTCCCAGGCTTACATGGCAGTGCGTGTATCCCCAGGCTACATGGCATTGTGCGTTCCCCAGGCTACATGGCATTGTGCGTTCCCCAGGATACATGGCAGTGCGCGTTCCCCCAGGCTACAATGGCATTGTGCGTTCCCCAGGCTAAATGCCAAAGCATTTCTGTGTCAATAGACAAGAACAGCTCAAGAACAGAACTACAACATGCAATTTGTTGTAAAGATGTGTGATTGAACAGGACAGGGTTGAAAAGTTATTGGCATGGTAAAGTTATCGGCACGGTAAAGTTATCGGCACGGTAAAGTTATCGCGGAAGGTAAAGTTATCGGCACGGTAAAGTTATCGGCATGGTAAAGTTATCGGCATGGTAAGTTATCGGCAGACGGTAAAGTTATCGGCACGGTAAAGTTATCGGCACGGTAAAGTTATTCGCACGGTAAAGTTATCGGCACGGTAAAAGTATCGGCACGGTAAAGTTATCGGCAGGTAAAGTTATTGGCATGGTAAAGTTATCGGCACGGTAAGTTTGGCATGGAGTTAATCGCACGGTAAAGTTTAGCGGCATGGTAAAGTTACATTGGTAAAGTTCGGTATGGTAAAGTTTGGCATGGTAAAGTTGCATGGTAAAGTTATGGCATGGTAAAGTTTCGGCATGGTAAAGTTATAAGGATGTATTATCGAAGTAGTTATCGGCAGGTAAGTTATCGGCTGGTGTTAGGCATGGTAGTTATCGGCATGGTAAAGTTTACCAGGTAAGTTTCAGCTGGTAAAGTTATGCAGGTAAAGTTATCGGCATGGGTAATAGTTATTCGGCATGGTAAGTTATCGGCATGGTAATGTTATCGGCATGGTAAAGTTATAGGCATGGTAAAGTTTGCGTCAGGTAAGTTATCGGCAGGTAAAGTTATCGGCATGGTAAAGTTATCGGCAGGTAAAGTTTGGCAGGAAAGTTATAGGCAGGTAAAGTTATGCACGGTAATTATCGGCACGGTAAAGGTTATCGGCTGTAGTAGTTATCGGCCGGTAAAGTTATGGCACGGTAAAGTTATCGGCACGGTAAAGTTTATCGCACGGTAAAGTTATCGGCACGGTAAAGTTGTCCGCACGGTAAAGTTGTCGCACGGTAAAGTTGTCGGCACGGTAAAGTTATCGCCGGTAAAGTTTGTCGGCACGGTAAAGGTTGTCGGCACGGTAAAGTTTATCGGCACCGGTAAAGTTATCGGCACGGTAAAGTTATCGGCATGGTAAAGTTGGCTGCACGGTAAAGTTATCGGCACGGTAAAGTTATCGGCACGGTAAAGTTGATGGACAAAACGTCCTTGGTATGAAAGTGTTTAAGAAGTCTCTGCTATAGTAAAAAATTGGATTGCGGAACTCTTTCTCTCTCCCCACTTCTCTCCCTCTCTTTCCACTTCTCCCCCTCTTTCCACTCCTCCTCTCCTCACTCCTCTCCTCCAAGCCTCTCTCTCCACTCCTCTCTCCCCACTTCTCCTCTCCCTCTCTCCACTCCTTTTCTCCACTCCTCCAGTCTTTCTCTCCTCTCTCTCCACTCCTCTCTCCCACTTTCTCTCCTCCTCTCCTCTCTCCCACTTCTCTCCCTCTCTCCACTCTCTTTCTCTCCACTCCTTCTCTCTCACTCCTCTCAGTCTCCTCTCCTCTCTCTCCACTCCTCTCTCCCACTTTCTCCTCTCCTCTCTCCTCTCTTCCTCACTTTCACTCCTTCTCCTCCACTCCTTCTCTTTCCTCCTCTCTCCACTCCTCTCTTCCACTCTCTTTCTCTCCACTCCTCTCTCTCACTCCTCCTTCCACTCCTCCTCTCCTCTTCCACTCCTCCTCTCTCACTCCTCTCTCTCCATTCTCTCTCTTCCCTTCTCCTCTCTCTCGCACTGTTCTCTCTCTCCATTCCTCTCTCTCAACTCTCTCTCCCCACTTCTACTCTCCTCTCCTCCTCTCTTCCCGCACTTCTCTCTCTCCTCTCTCCACTCTTTCTCTCCACTCCTCTCTCTCCACTCCTCCAGTCTTCCTCTCTCTCTCTCCACTCTCTCTCCCCACTTCTCCTCTCCTCTCTCCAACTCTTCTCTCCACTCCTCCTCTCGCTCTCTCTCCACTCCTCTCTCTCCACTCCTCTCTCCACCTCCTCTCTCATCCTCTCTCTCCACTCCTCCTCTCTCCACTCCCCCTCCTCTTCTCTCCATCCTCTCTTCTCCTCTTCCTCTCCTCTCTCTCCACTCTCTCCCACTTCTCCTCTCTCCCCACTTCTCCTTCTCCTCTCCTCTCTCTCTACTTCTCCTCTCTCTCCACTCCTCTCTCCCACTTCTCCCTCTCCTCTCCTCCTCTCTCCCACTTTCTCTCCCTCTCTCTTCTCTCATCTCACTTCCTCTCCTCTCTCTCCAGTCCCTCTCTCCCCTCTATCCTCCTCTCCTCTCTCTCCAGTCTTCTCTCGCCTCCTCTCTCCTCCTCTCCTCTCCTCTCCTCCTTTGTTCCACGTTCCCTTTCCTCTCTACATGATTGGAGACTGGCCAAGCAAGCTCAACAGATATTCTGTCTCACAACAAGTAACCATGACATATCAATCTGAGTTGGGAAAAACATGACGGTAAATTCAGATTTACGATAATCACGCTCCATTGCTGGATTCTCTTATTGTTCTAATATAAGCTTCCAGACACCCACCGAGCTAATCACACACACGCACGCCGCACGCACGCAGCACGCACGCACGCACGCCACGCCACGCACGCACACACACGCACGCACGCACGCACGACACACACAACACACACACATCCTACACCCCATCTATTCATTTCAACCATTATACCTAATCATCAGGAAATAAGGTCTTAAGAGGTCTCAACTAAGGAGGCTGTGGTCCTCTAGAGGAGGGAGATGTGGTGCCTGGTTCCAGCTCCCCTTCGTTAGACGCAGCCTGAATTACATAAATCATATCTATTATGAATACCGTACCGGACCCCTATTCTCCTTTTCGTCCTGAACTCTAAGGCTACCCCCTGAGTAATGAGTCTGTAGCCATGTTTTGCGTGGTAACAATATCCTTCTCCTCAGGAAAAGCTTACAAGACGTTCTCCATGTGACGTAGTCTTTAGAGGCGGCCTGTGTGTGTGGTGTGTGTGGTGTGTGTGTGTGTGGTGTGTTGTGTGTGTGTGGTGTGTGTGTGTGTGTGTGTGGTGTGTTCTGGTGCTAGCCCTTGGAAGGACTGTTTATCATGTAAGTCCAATAACGAGATCTCAATGGAAACACACTGGCTCCATGTACCAAGGAACGAGCACTGTTCGACCGTGTTACAGACACAACGAGAAAGTATCATCTCGGCCATGTTCTGTTAATAATCTCCACCCGGCACAGCCAGAAGAGGAGCTGGCCACCCTCATAGCCTGGTTCCTCTCTAGGTTTTCCTAGGTTGTTGGCTTTTGCTGGGAGTTTATTCCTAGCCAATACCGTGCTTCTTAGCACCTGCATTGTTGCGTTTGGGGTTTTAGGGTGGGTTCGGTGTACAGGCACTTTGAGACCAGTCAAGCTGATTAAGAAGGGCTATATAAATACTTTTGATCTTGATTGATGACAGTGCAGCACATGTGTCCTACCAACTGGTGCAATATCCACCAGAAAAGGGAGTTTAGGCCTTAACACAGTCAACCAGAAGTTTTAAAATAATGTTTTCGAAGTTTAATAGCGCAGGACTAGTTTATGAGAACAGGTGCACAGGAAAAATTGAGCCTATTTGGTGTATAGATTTGAGATGGAATAAGTTTTATTGTAATCATTTTAGAATATAGGCTGTACGTAAAAAGGTGGAAAAATGGGGAGGGGTGTGAATACTTCCAGAATGGCACCTGTATATGCAAAAACTGGAGCATCGAGGAGAAGGGCCAGGATCAGGGAGGTGACCAAGAACATAACGGTCACACTGACAGAGCTACCAGAGTTCCTCTGTGGAGATGGGAGAACCTTCCAGAAGGACAACCATCTCTGCAGCACTCCACCAATAAGGCCTTTATGGTAGAGTGGCCAGACGGAAGCAGATCCACAGAAAAAGGCACATGACAGCCCGCTTGGAGTTTGCAAAAAAGGCACCTAAAGGACTCAGACCATGAGAAACAAGATTCTCTGGTCTGATGGAACCAAGATTAAACTCTTTGTCCTGATGCCAAGCATCACGTCTGGAGGAAACCTGGCACCATCCTAGGTGAAGCATGGTGGTGCCAGCATCATGCTGTGGGGATGTTTTTCAGCAGCAGGGACTGGGAGACTAGTCAGGATCGAGGGAAAGATGAACGAGAGCAAAATACAGAGAGATCCTTGATGAAATCTGCTCCAGAGCGCTCAGGACCTCAGCCTGGGGCGAAGGTTCACCTTCCAACAGGACAACGACCCTAAGCACACAGCCAAGACAAACATCTCTGGAGAGACCTGAAAATAGCTGTGCAGAGACGCTCCCCATCCAACCTGACAGAGCTTGAGAGGATCTGCAGAGAAGAATGAGAGAAATCCTCAAATACAGGTGTGCCAAGCTTGTAGCGTCATACCCAAGAAGACTCGAGTGCTGTAATCGCTGGCAAAGGTGCTTCGACAAAGTACTGAGTAAAGGGTCTGAATACTAAAGTAAATGTGATATTACAGTATTTATTTGTATAGATTAGCAAAAATTTCTAAAAACCTATTTTTGCTTTGTCATTATGGGGTTTTGTGTGTAGATTGATGAGGATTTTTTATTTTATATATTATTGATGAGAAGAAGAAAGAAACAATTCCACTTTAGATTTTTATCCACGTTTAAACAAAATGTGGGAAAAAGTGGTCTGAATACTTTCCGAATGCACTGGATGGGTCCGCATGCCACAACCAGAGGGACAGCCAGTGAAAAGTGCAATGTAATGTCAATAATAATTCCCATTTAGTTTTGTCTTTCATACCAGGTCATGTGTCTTCTAGTCAGGTTGAGACTGGTCTACACTATTGTCTTCCAGGTCATGTGTCTTCTCAGTCATGTTAGACTGGTCTACTACTATTGTCTTCCAGGTCATGTGTCTTCTCAGTCAGGTTGAGACTGGTCTACTACTATTGTCTTCCAGGTCATGTGGTCTTCTCAGTCAGGTTGAGACTGGTCTACTACTATTGTCTTCCAGGTCATGTGTCTTCTCAGTCAGGTTGAGACTGGTCTACTACATTATTGTCTTCCAGGTCATGTGTCTTCTCAGTCAGGTTGAGACTGGTCTACTACTATTGTTATTCATGTCATGTGTCTTCCTCAGTCAGGCTGTTGAGACTGGTCTACTACTATTGTCTCCAGGTCATGTGTCTTCTCAGTCAGACTGGTCTACTACTATTGTCTTCCAGGTCATGTGTCTTCTCAGTCAGGTTGAGACTGTCTACTTATTGTCTTCCAGGTCATGTGTCTTCTCAGTCAGACTGGTCTACTACTATTGTCTTCCAGGTCATGTGTCTTCTCAGTCAGGTTGAGACTGGTCTACTACTATTGTCTTCCAGGTCATGTGTCTTCTCAGTCAGGTTGAGACTCGTCTACTACTATTGTCATCCGGGTCATGTGTCTTCTCAGTCATGTTGAGACTGGTCTACTACTATTGTCTTCCAGGTCATGTGTTCTTCTCAGTCAGGGTTGAGACTGGTCTAACTACTATTGTCTTCCATGTCATGTGCTTCTCAGTCGGGTTGAGACTGTCTACCTACATGTCTTCCAGGTCATGTGTCTTCTCAGTCAGACTGGTCTACTACTATTGTCTTCCAGGTCATGTGTCTTCTCAGTCAGGTTGAGACTGGTCTACTACTATTGTACTTCCGGGTCATGTGTCTTCTCAGTCAGGTTGAGATTGGTCTACTACTATTGTCGTTCCAGTCATGTGTCTTCTCAGTCAGGTTGAGACTGGTCTACTACTATTGTTCTCCAGGTCATGTTGTCTTCCAGTCAGACTGGTCTACTACTATTGTCTTCCAGGTCATGTGTTTCTCAGTCAGGTTGAGACTGGTCTACTACATTGTCTTCCAGGTCATGTGTCTTTTCAGTCAGACTGGTCTACTACTATTGTCTTCCAGGTCATGTGTCTTCTCAGTCAGTTGAGACTGTCGGTCTACTACTATTGTCTTCCGGGTCATGTGTCTTCTCAGTCAGGTTGAGACTGGTCTACTACTATTGTCTTCCAGGTCATGCTGTCTTCTCAGTCAGGTGAGACTGGGTCTACTACTATTGTCTTCCGGTCATGTGTCTTCTCAGATAGGTGAGACTGGTCTACTACTATTGCTTCCAGGTCATGTGTCTTCTCAGTTAGGTTGAGACTGGTCTACTACTATTGTCTTCCAGGTCATGTGTCTTCTCAGTCAGGTTGAGACTGGTCTACTACTATTGTCTTCCAGGTCATGTGTCTTCTCAGTCAGACTGGTCACTACTATTTTCAGGTCATGGTGTTTCTCAGTCAGACTGGTCTACTACTATTGTCTTCCAGGTCTGTGTCTTCTCAGTCAGGTTGAGACTGTCTACTACTATTGTCTTCCGGGTCATGTGTCTTCTCAGTCAGGTTGAGACTGGTCCACTACTATTGCTTTAATATATTATTATTCTCATTAACATTGCTGTTGGAAATCCCATTTCCACTACTACTATTATTGGCTGTTGGTCCCACCATTTTTTTGTTATATGTATACTTTGACAATGAAAGTAATTAAACTTGTTCATGTCAATAAAGTTTACTGAATTTAATTTAATTGAAAGAGACAGAGAGGGCGAGAGAGAGAGAGAAAATCACGAACCAATCAAATGACTCATATTTACAACATTGGAAAAACAAAACAAAATCTCAAAGCRGACTAAATTGCGGTCTGGCCCTAAACAAAGAACACGAATTGGCTGATTATCTCTACTCTGTCAGAGATACAAAGCAGAGACAGATCCTTACCAAGTACAGGCTGAGTGACCACCTGGCTGATTATCTCTACTCTGTCAGAGATACAAAGCAGAGACAGATCCTTACCAAGTACAGGCTGAGTGACCACCGATTGGCAATAGAAACCGGCAGACATATTGTAAAAAGACATGGCTACCCAAATAGGACCTTTTATGTGGTCACTGCATGACAGGGGAGGTCGAGACAGAGATTTCACTCATCTAATGTAATAGATTATTCACAGAAATTACTACATTTATTCCAAATTATATTTTATTAAACCCAGAGCAAAAACCAAAAATACTCATGGGAGTAGCAACAGCTCCTCATGCAGCCAAATATGTATTTGCCTGCCATAGACTAAGGGGCAGTGAATAAAAACAAAACATCTGCATATTAATATAATTGTAATAATTATTATTTCAAATCGTAGTGGTCATGGTAACGATAGCAGATTAATGATGGTGGTGTAAGTAGCAGTAGTAATGATGATGGTAGTTTTAGGGCGGTTGTAATGGTGAGGATGACAGTTAGTTATAATTTAGATGTACTTTTAGTAGGTATAGACATTACATGTAGAAATGTTACTCTACTAAGTGGTAATGGTGGTAGTAGAGATATTAGAGATAGTTAAACTACTAGTGGTAATGGTGGTAGTAGAGATATTAGAGATAGTTAAACTACTAGTGTAATGGTGGTAGTAGAGATATTAGAGGTAGAAATGTTACTAGTGGGTAATGGTAGTGGAGATATTAGAGATAGTTAAACTATTAGTGTTAATGGTGGTAGTAGAGATATTAGAGGATAGTTAAATACTAGTGGTAATGGTGGTGTGGAGATCTTAGAGATAGTTAAACTACTAGTGGTAATGGTGGTAGTAGAGATATTAGAGATAGTTAAACTACTAGTGGTAATGGTGGTAGTAGAGATATTAGAGATAGTTAAACTACTAGTGGTAATGTGGTAGTAGAGATTTAGAGATAGTTAAACTACTAGTGGTAATGGTGGTATTAGAGATATTAGAGATAGTTAAACTACTAGTGGTAATGGTGGTAGTAGAGATATTAGAGGTAGAAATGTTACTAGTGGGTAATGGTGGTAGTAGAGATATTTAGAGATAGTTAAACTACTAGTGGTAATGGTAGTAGTAGAGATATTAGAGTTATAAATGCTACTAGAGGTTGAATGTTTGAAGGGGTACGGGACTATAAAAAGTTGGGGAACCACTGCCCTAGAGCACACAAAAAACGATACCTACCTCGGCCTAACATCAGCGCCACAGGTAATTCCACAAAGCTGTAACGATCTGAGAGACAGGGCGAGAAGGGCCTTCTATGCACTCAAAGGAACATAACATTCGACATACAATTAGGATCTGGCTAAAAATACTTAAATCAGTTATAAAACCCATTGCCCTTTATCGTTGTGATGTCTGGGGTCCGCTCACCAACCAATAATTCACCAAATGGGACAAACACCAAATTGAGACTGCATGCAGAATTGCAAAAACATCCTCCGTGTACAATGCAACCCCCCCCCCCCCGCCCCATAATGCATTTAGAGAAGAATTAGGAGATTCTCGCTAATTATCCAAATCCAGAAGAGATAATTTAAATTCTAAAACCACCTAACAATAAGTGATTCTCAAGCCTTCCATAACAAATTGCATGTCTGTTCACAAACACAAACACACCCCACAGAGCCCTCACCTACAGAGAGATGAACCTGGAGAAGAGTCCCCTAAGCTAGCTGGTCCTGGGGCTTCTGTTCACAAACACAAACACACCCCACAGAGTCCTCACCTACAGAGAGATGAACCTGTAGAAGAGTCCCCTAAGCTAGCTGGTCCTGGGGCTCTGTTCACAAACACAAACACACCCCACAGAGCCCCAGGACAACAGCACAATTAGACCCAACCAAATCATGAGAAAACCAAAAAGATAATTACTTGACACATTGGAATGAATTTACCAAACAACAGCGCAAACTAGAATGCTATTTGGCTCTAAACAGAGAGTACACAGTGGCAGAATACCTGACCACTGTGACTGACCCAAACTTAATGAAAGCTTTGACTATGTACAGACTCAGTGAACATAGCCTTGCTATTGAGAAAGGCCGCCGTAGGCAGACCTGGCACTCAAGAGAAGACAGGCTATGTGCACACTGCCCACAAAAGGAGGTGGAAACTGAGCTGCACTTCCTAACCTCCTGCCAAATGTATGACCATATTAGAGACACATATTTCCCTCAGATTACACAGATCCACAAAACATTAGAAAACAAATCCGATTTTGATAAACTCCCGTATCTACTAGGTGAAATTCCACAGTGTGTCATCACAGCAGCAAGATTTGTGACCTGTTGCCACAAGAAAAGGGAAACCAGTGAAGAACAAACACCATTGTAAATAAAACCCATATTTATGCTTATTTATTTTCTCTTTTGCACTTTAACCATTTGTACATCGTTACAAAACTGTATATATACATAATATAACATTTGAAATGTCTTTATTCTTTTCGAACTTCTGTGAGTGTAATGTTTTACTGTTCATTTTTATTTTATTTATTTCACTTTTGTATATTATCTACTTCACCTGCTTTGGCAAAGTTAACATGGTTCCCATGCCAATTAAAGCCCCTAAAATTGAATGTATTTGAATTGAAAGCGAGAGATATAATATATAATATATAATGTGAAATATACTGACGATAATACAGGTACCATCTCAGTCCCGTTGGAACTCCTGAGTTCGGAGCGAGGAAGGAGAGAGGAAGGAGAGAGGAAGGAGGAGAAGAGAAAGGAGAGAGTGAAGGAGAGAGGAAAGAGAGAGAGAGGGAAGGAGAGAGAAAGGAGAGAGGAAAGGAGAGAGGAAGGAGAGAGGAAGGAGAGAGGAGGAGAGAGGAGGAGAGAGAAAGGAGAGAGGAAGAGGAGAGGAGGAAGGAGAGGAGGAAGGAAGAGAGGAAGGAGGAGGAAGGAGAGAGGAAGGAGCAGAGGAAGGAGGAGGAAGAGAGAGGAAGGAGGAGGAAGGAGAGAGGAAGGAGAGAGGAAGGAGAGAGGAACGAGAGAGGAAGGAGAGAGGAGGAGAGAGAAAGGAGAAGAGGAAGGAGAGAGGAAGGAGAGAGGAAGGAGAGAGGAACGGAAAGGGAGATGCCCACTCGCTGCTCGATGGATCTCCTGAGATCATAGATAGAGAGATGGAGAGAGAGAGGGAGGGAGGGAGGGAGAGAGATGGAGAGAGAGAGGGAGGGGGGAGGGGGAGAGGGAGGGAGGCGAGGGAGGGAGGGAGGGAGGGAGGGAGGAGGGAGGGAAGGAGGGAGGAGGGAGGAGGGAAGGAGGGAGGGAGGGAGAGGAGAGAGAGAGAGAGAGAGATGGAGGGAGGGAGGGAGGGAGGGAGGGACGGAGGGGACGGAGAGAGAGAGGGAGGGAGGAGAGGGAGGGAGGGAGGCGGAGGGAGGGAGGGAGGGAGGGAGGGAGAGAGAGAGGAGGGAGGGAGGGAGGGAGGGAGGGAGGGAGGGGAGGGGAGGTGATGGAGTGAGGGAGGGAGGGAGGGAGGGAGGCGGGGAGGGAGGGGAGGCGAGGGTGGCGGGGGAGGGAGGGAGTGTGAGGAGGGATGGAGAGATGGAGAGATGGAGAGAGAGAGGGATGGAGGAGCGGAGGGAGGAGGGAGAGGAAGGGGGGAGGGAAGGAGAGACGGAGAGGAGCGGGATGGGAGGGAGGGAAAAGGGGGGAAGGAGAGGGAGGGGAGGCAGAGACGGAGAGAGAGGCGGGGGCAGTGGCAGGGAGGGAAGGAGGGCGAGGGAGGGAGGAGGGAACGGAGGGAGGAGAGAGGAGGAGGGAGGGAGGGAGAGCT